>NW_027326534.1:0-37444 GCF_048164855.1 Canis lupus baileyi
ACACTATACACAAAGATAAACTCAAAATGGATGAAAGATCTAAATGTGAGACAGGAATCCATCAAAATCCTAGAGGAGAACACAGGCAGCAACCTCTTCTACCTCAGCTGCAGCAACTTCTTGCTAGACATGTCTCCAAAGGCAGGAGAAACAAAAGCAAAAGTGAACTACTGGGACTTCATCATAGTTAACAAAACTAAAAGGCAACCTTAGGAATGGGAGAAGATAATTAGCAAATCAGATGAAGAGATCCAAGATCTATAAAGAACTTATCAAACTCAACACCCAAAAAATAAATAATCCAGTCAAGAAATGGGCAGAAGACATTAACAGACATTTCTCCAAATAAGACATACAAATGTCCAATAGACACATGAAAAAAAAAATGCTCAACATCACCTAGCATCAGGGAAATACAAATCAACCCAAAATGAGATACCATCTCACACTCGTCAGAATGGCTAAAATTAACAGGTCAGGAAACAACAGATGTTGGCCAGGATGTGGAGAAAGTGGAACCCTCTCCTCTTATACTGTTGGTGGAAATGCAAGCTGGTACAGCCACTCTGGAAAACAATATGGAGGTTCCTGAAGAAGCTAAAAATAGAGCTACCCTACAGTCCAACAATTGCACTACTAGGTATTTGCCCAAAGGATACCAAAATAGTGATTCAAAGAGGCATATCCACCCCTATTTTTATAGCAGCAATGTCTACAACAGCCAAACTATGGAAAGAGCTCAGATGTCCACTGACAGATGAATGGATAAAGAAGATGTCATATATATAGATACAATGGAATATTACCCAGCCATCAGAAAGGATGAAATCTTAACATTCACATTAACATGGATGGAACTGGAGGGTATTATGCTGAGTGAAATAAGTCAATCAGAGAAAGACAATTATATAGTTTCACTCATATGTGAAATATAAGAAATAATGTAGAGGATCATAGGGGATGAGAGGGAAAACAGGATAGGAAGAAATCAGAAAGGGAGACAAACCATGAGAGACTCTTAACTATAGGAAACAAATTGAGGGTTGCTGGAGGGGAAGTGGCAGGGAGATGGGGTAAATGGGTAATGGGTATTGAGGAGGGCACATGATATGAGGAGCACTAGGTATTATATGCAACTGATGAACTAACAAACTTTATATCTGAAAATAATGATATGTTGGCTAATTAAGTTTAAATAAAAAAATAAGTTGCTGAAAAAAAAAGATACTGATGTGTCCTATTTCTTCAATTGGGAAGTATATACATAGATATTTGTTCAATTACTCTTAGAGCCACATACTCATGTTTATTCTTTTATATGAAAATATATTTTACCATTTTGAAAACAAGTTTTAAAAAAGTCTGATGCTAATAAAGACAACTCAAAGACATTCACCCTAGAAGCTTGTGGTAGCAAAACATTTAAAGGGACTTTAAGTAGGTCATAAATGTCTAAAGAGCCATTGGGAAGAAAGAGCACTAATAAAATAAGAATGTGAGATCATAAAATAGGAAAATATTAAAATGAACATTTGGGTATGAAAAATGGATGTTGTAATTTCAAATTCCATTTATATAAGTACATAGGTCACTAGACAAAGCTAATGAGAGAATTAGTGAATTGCAAAATAAGGGGAAAGAAATCTCCCAAAGCACAGTAAGAGAAATAAAAAGATGGAGGATATGAATGAGAAGTCAGTAGAAATGGAAGATAAAATACAGAACTCTAACACAATCGGAAGCACCAGGAAAAGAGAATAGAGGCAACAATTGAACAGATAATGGATGAGAATTTTCCAAACATACAGAAAAATACTAATTGCCAGATTACAAAGTCCCACCAAACATCATGTAGGAGTTAAAAAAAAAAAATCACACTCTGACCCACATAATAAAGCCACAGAGCATTAAAAAAATTAGAAAAATGCAAAGGCTACTTTCCAAGAAATACATTATCTACAAAAAAAATACATATATATACATATGTATATGTATATGTCATATATATACATGACAGATTTCTCAGTAGCAACAAAATATCAAACTGTGGAGCCAAGGATAAATGTAAACTCAAAATCTTATCACATAAGAAAGAGTGTGAATAAAAGATATTTTCAGACCTTTAAAACTAAAATTTTATCACCCATAACCTTTGTTGGAAGCTATACTTATGATGTACTCTAACAAGGAGAAAATCAAACCCAAGAGGAAGTGGTGAACAAAGCCAAAAATGAGCAAGGATACCAATGTGGCATGGTAGTGAATATGGATAATTACTAATTGTAAAATAAATAAGAATTATTGTGTTTAAAAATTTGTGTGATGAGACACAGAGCATAGACTCTGAAACCGGACTGAATTTGAATATGAACTAAAGTTCTCCCTAAAACTTAAGTCTAACTTGACTAAAGAATACTTATGACATCAAAGAAATGTGATTGGTATTGTTTTTGTTGACCAACTGTCATCTTTATAAGAAAAACAAGAGAAGAGCAATAGAGGGCTGAAAAGAAAAGAAAACTTAGATTTTTCAGACCAGTTTAACTTTCATTAAAAATCTTAAGCAAGGGCAGCCCCGGTGGCACAGCGGTTTAGCGCTACCTTCAGCCCAGGGTATGATCCTGGAGACCCGGGATTGAGTCCCACGTCGGGCTCCCTGAGTGGAGCCTGCTTCTCCCTTTGCCTCTCTGTGTCTCTCATGAAATAATAAACAAAAATCTTTAAAAAAAAATCTTAAGCAAAAGATACTCAGAAAGATAATCTTCGTACAGCTCAAGAAAATTCTTCATGGATGGTTAGTTTGGATATTCAACCAGAAAATAAATATGTAATGTCTTTGCAAAACTATTTTGCTCTCTTAAAATCATCTTCTGATAGAAATGCTATCAGACAGAAGATAGATAGATAAAAGAATAAAATTGTTTTGGAGATAGCTGGCCCATTACGCCAGGAAGAGAACTAAAACCAGGGGTTGGTAAAGTTTACAAATTTCTTTTAATTGCTTAAGATAACAGGAGCCATAGAACAGAATTAAATCTTGCCTGATTTCTTTGGGTCAGGGCTGAAAACTAGGCAATTCCACTACATTCTTAGTTCTGTAAATATTTAAGTACCTCCTATATGTGCAGGCCTTTAACAATCTGCAGTGACTTTTTATCTAAAATCACCTCCTTCCCACATTTGACAAGCCCTCCAACGCCTTTAGATTCCTAAAAGATGGCCACCAAGCGCAATCCTGCACTTTCTAGATAATTAGCTCAATTTCAAACACGATGGGTCTTTCTTTGGGTTCCACTCAAAAGACTTCATCAAAGGTTTTTGCTTGGCAAGTGATCTTATTCTTTCTCACTAGGTTATCTCCTTTTTATGCACTATTTGTATTTTATTGTTAATAACAACTATTATTATTGCACTTTTTGCACTATTTTTATGCATATTTTTATGCACTATTTGTATTTTATTGTTAATAACAACTGTTATTATTAACTATCCTAAGGCTTTGGTTATTTTACTCCATTCCCACTCTTAAGTATTTTTCTCCTGTCATTTTCGGAAGATTTACTGAAGTCACAGTATTTTCATCACACATTCTTTTAACACATGTATACTGGGCAATTACCCTGTGCCAGGCTCTGTCTTGATCAAACCATTTTAAGTTTCTACTCAAAACCCTCTCATGGCTTCCCATCACATTCTGAAAAAAGCCCATGTCTTTAGTTGATCTACAAACTCACCTTCCCTCATGCTCCACAATCTCTCCAGCTTTCTGTTACTCTCACTCACTTCACTCTGTATACTGCCCTCATTCTTGCTGTTCCTCTTACAGGTCAGCTATTTTGCCACCTTAGAAATTTGTATTTATTGTTCTATCTGCCTGGATCACTCTTTCCCTGAACATCCACATGATTCTCTCCTTTGATTCTCACTTTACTCAACTGACAGCAAGGAATCCTTTGACCTTACATTAGATTACATTATCAGTCTCAATTTTTTACTCTTCCGCACTAGTACTACATATCCACACTTTGGCGTAATGGTGGCCAGAATGTAGATCCCTGCCCCTAAACTTTAGGCTTGACCACTAATTTGTTTGGGCCATTAGAAAGTCAAGAGACATGGTTCAGCGGACTTAAAATGGCTTGCACTGCTCGGCCTGGTCTCTTGCCCTCCTGTCTTTTGCCATGGATTATAACAGGATTTGGTATTCCACTAGTGCCAGAAAAACAGAGACACATGGAATATACCTGTAACTGAACCACAAACTACAACAAGTCTAGCTTGGATTATATAAACACCAGAAAACTCAGAGAAAATGTCATGTGTTGTGAGTCACTAATTTTAGGTGGTTTCTTATGCACATTCCTCTGAAAATAGCAAATAGAAATAAAAAAATTGCCAACATCCAGATTCCACATTTTTCCATATTTTTAATAGGACTTGAAGTACTATGTATTTTATTACTTCTTTGTGTAATGTCTGTCCTCCTATATATATACACACACACACACACACACACACACACATACACACACACACACACACACACCAATAAAAGCTCCATGAAGGTAGTAGTTTTTGTCCATTCCGTTTCTTGTTATTATTCCTATATAGCAAAATAGGGTCTGGCACAAAGCAGGTGCTCAATAAATGTTTACTGAATGACAAAGTTAATAAGACAAAGTCCCTGAACTCAGCAGGAACTTACATTTTAGTGAGAAAACCAGAGAATTAATAACTTTATAAATCATAATATTTAGATAGCAAGAGTGTCATGAGGAAAATAAAACAGAGAAATGGAATAGAAAATGTTGGAGTACAAGTACCAAGGGCTAGAATAGATGATAAAAAGGTTGCCATGAGGAGGTACTGTATAGGCTGAGTCCTAAATAAAGAGTCCTGCATGCATCTTAGAGAAAGCCATTTAGGCAAAGGAAGCTGAATACGCAAGTATACTAAGGCAGGAGCAATATTTCTGTTCCAACAATCTTCAAGAGAAAGAAACCCTAGAGTGGGAGGAGCTAAAGAAGAAGTAGACAAACAGCTAGGGCTTCAGTGTCTCAGGATAGTCTTTGGATTTCATCCTAATTACAGCCAGAAGCCTTTGGAGAGGTTTATTCAGGAAAATTCTTGTTTTTTAATGTCACTTAGTTTATTGTATCAATTGTAAGGGGCAAGAAGGGAAGTAGGTAGATGAGCATGGTGGTCAGGCCTGGAAGAGAAGTACTGGTAGAGTGGGTGAGGTATCTGGGATATCTTTTGAAGGTAGAACCAGCAGGATTTACTAAGTGAATAGCTTTGGTGTAAGAGAAGAGAAAGAGAAGCATCTGGAGGCTGGGGAGAGAGAAATCAAGGGTGACCACTTGTGGGGTTTGAACAATTTACCAAATAGTAGTTTTGTTAATTGAGTTGAAGATGAGCAGTTATGGGGGAAAAGACATCATGAGTTCCATTTTGTACATTTATTCATCATATTCTCCACACAAGGCACTGCTACACAGACGACTCAGGTATCTGTTCTCAAGATAACTTATACCTTTGTCAGTTGCTAAGTAGAATCAATAGTTTCAGTGCTATCTGGGATACTACTAGACTCCATTTGGACAAATAAATAAATAAATAAAACAGCACATGGCAGATGTTATTAGTATCCTTTCCTTCTAATTAAGAGAATTCTGGCTTATGTGTTTGGCTTAGTCTGGTGGGGAGAGCTATGTGAACAGTTAAAGATACTTGTCTCATATACCAGTTATGTTTTAAAAAGAGGAGGGGTAAGAATGTATATGTGAATCAGCCTGAGTATATTTTCAAAAAATTTCTGGAAGGATAAAAAAGAGACACACCAATGGTTGGTTACCTATTTTGTGGTAGTGGGGCAGGAAGTCATGACAGTGAAATAATGAAGAAGATGTGATAGACAAGGAAGATTTTCACTATTTACAGTTTTGCACTTTGAAGTTTTAAGCTTGAGAATGTAATGGTTATTAAAAACAATTATTAAAAATAATTGTTAAAAAAAATTCTCACCTTCCTAGGTTCCCTCACAACTAGGAGTGATGAGGTGACAATCCTAGCCAATAAAATATAAGTAAAAGTCCCTGAAGAAGTCTTTTCTTTCCTGATAAAGTCTAGCAAGATGAATTTTGTCCTTTGCTATTTCTCCCTTCTTCTTACCTGGGATGGAGATATAATGTCTGCAGGTGGAGTAACCATTTTGACTAAAAAAACAAAGCTGGAAGAATAGGAACTTGCCAGAGGGAACATGGGTCCTTGATGACTTCCTCAAGTAGCCGAACCAGCTCTGAACTGCTGACTTCAGGACTACTTATTTTATGAAAACATACTGGCTTAATCTACTATAGTTTAGATAAAGTTATAACTGATAGAGTCTTAGAATCCACATTAAAGTCTGTACTATAGTGAAAGGAGACAAATGGGGGTCTCACAATGACAGTAAAAGGTGTCATAAGAAACATAATTTCACTAGGGACTTCTAAGTTAACTTCTAAGAACAGAATAATATTAACGAGTAATCCTAATTTCCAAGTATCATAATTATCCATTCTGATAGATGTTTGAATTGCTGGGTTCCTGATATAAGTAATGTTAAGGTGTTTCCCATTGATTTCTTGTCTTATATAAGTTATAGGAAGATACTGTGAAAAGCACAGGGCTGAAGATTTAAAGATAATTCTAGTTCTTGGTCATGTCTAACCACAAATTTTAGGTATAGTTCAAGATTTGGTATAAAAACACTTTGTTAACACTGTAATTTTAAAATATGAGCTACAAAATAGACTTTAAAAAATGACAAACCTTCAAGCCCTATTATTTTAACTAAAAAAGAGTTTATGATGATAATAATATATTTTAAGATGGTGATATTTTAAGAATTAAGCTCACAATATGAATTATTCCTATGTTCATGTTTCATTTACTGCTTTTAATTTCTTTTATAGGATGCTATCTTCTTAATGCACTTATAAGAGAAAAAGACATCTATGTTAAAGACATCTTTTCAACCATACTTTGCCCTGGATGAGGTATGTCATTCAGCGTAACATATATTTTGGCCCTCGTATTTATAACACCACAGGTAGAAAAAGAAACATTTTTGAGAAACAGTGTGTGAAATCAAATATTGCAGTGATAACATAGCACATTTCATTCCAACTAAAAATAGAAATAAATTTTATTTCAAAGATTCTGCCTTCTTTCTAAATTAGACTATCTCCTGGCCAGAATATTGTAAATACTTTAAAAAACTGAATTGATGGACATTTTTTTCAAATATTTAGATAAGAAAGAAAAGTAGGATTCCTGCTCTGAAAGTATTCTTACTTATATGTTGATCTTACCTATTAAGACTCATCTGTGAAATTAATATCCATGAAACTGACCAGATAATGGCAACAAGTTTGAAGTAAGCAAAAACTCTCGCTTACCCAGGAGCATTTATTACTTCTGTGCTGCTAGTTAGGAGCCATGTCAAATGGTTACCAAGTGACCGAATATTCTGGAGAGAATTTCTACACAGTTTTAAAATTAGTTGTTCTTGGGGAATTCCTGGGTGGCTCAGTGGTTTAGTGCCTGCCTTCGGCCCAGGGCATGATTCTGGAGTCCTGGGATCAAGTCCCACATCAAGATCCCTGCATGGAGCCTGCTTCTCCCTCTGCCTGTGTCTCTGCCTCTCTCTGTCTCTGTGTCTTTTATGAATAAATAAACACTTAAAAAAAATTAGTTGTTCTTGGAAGTTAGTAAAAATATGTAGTAAAATCCAGGATGGACTGCAACCTAGGGAATAATTTAATGATACAAAAATTATAATCAACCCAAATCTTATCTCTTACAGGTAAGAAAGCCTAAAGCCTAAATTCAAAACAAAATACTTTAAAGTCTTGATTAAAAATCCCAGAAAATAGTAAAAGTTTATTAACTAAGAAATGAACATTCTCTGAATAGTTCGTTGGGGAAGATTTTTGTTTTGCTGGGGTTTTTTTCTGACCTTTGTGGTTAGGAAGCTTTTTCTGGGCTGATCCAGTCACAGATATAGAGACTGATCAGCATTTGAGAAGAGCAGTACAAAATGCTCTAAGACCATTCAACTGCCATTTTGATGGGACCATTTTTAAGAGAGTTGAGGTATAAGCTTTCATTAAGTGAAGTGAATAGCTGTTGGAAAACAAAAGTGCATATCTATAATTATCATATCTATGCTGGTTGATAATTCCTGAAGAAAATGTCATAAATGGTAATGCAATACACACTATATTCCTAAGTATGTTTGTCATATATTTCATTCTCCCAAGTGCATAGATTCTCATATTTGGTTGTCAAAAGAAATATACAATAATGCTAAGAAAAAAAAAAAAAAAACAGTACCAACGAAACCTAACAACCTTGCTCCTCTACCTTTCCACAAGACTGTCAGCCCATAACCTCTGGGGCAAAAGCCCATATTTACTATCAGACTCAACTTTTACAGTTCAGCTTCTTGGTTGTTCATAGTTTAAACCCAAAGAATGGGGGGATCCCTGGATGGCGCGGCGGTTTGGCGCCTGCCTTTGGCCCAGGATGCGATCCTGGAGACCCGGGATCGAATCCCACGTCAGGCTCCGGGTGCATGGAGCCTGCTTCTCTCTCTGCCTATGTCTCTGCCTCTCTCTCTCTCTCTCTCTCTCTCTGTGACTATCATAAATAAATAGAAATAAAAAAAATAAACCCAAAGAATGGTCAATATCCTTAAGATCTGCAGGGAAAGAAGCAATCGGAAAAGGAACCTTAAGTCCCAATTTCACTCACTTCTGTGAGAATATATACAGAGATGCCACGAATTCTGAGTTAGTACTATTTCACTATCTCCAGGGCTTAAGTAATTCCTGAGTAATAAGTGAAAGGATGCAGAAAGGTGCATTAACTCTTTCAAGCCACTTGGGAACTCTGCTGTACTGCTAGTGAGAGGCGCCAAAGTGCGTCTCTGAGTGCATGATTTACTATCTCAAGTCAAGTCACTCAAGCACTGAGGAGAAAAAACTCCACTGCTGTTTATCATTATATACTAGATTTTGCTGTTTTTTAAACTGGGTCTATGAAAGTTATCAGAGTTGATACTTAAACGGAAATATAGATCAAAGAAGTTACTAAGTCTCAGAAAATAATAAAACTATCAGGCAACCATGAAGCTCAAAATTGTATTACCTTGATAATGAAATCTTAGATGTTTGCATGTGAAATGAGACCATTTGTTTAAATCGATTGTGACACTAACTGTTTTAAAAACTGAAGAGGAGATATATCTAACTATATCTATATCAATTTCTATATCTGACATACAGTATAATATAAGAGACATGGAATAAGTACATATTTCATAAAGTATTGAATGCATGGACAAATGTGATTAGAAGATACAGACTGTGAGATCAAATATCCATCTTAAAATTTCAGTGCTTTGGTGGTTAAAACAGTAAGAGAAAAACAACATTGTTTTGCTCTTAGAACCTGTTTCTAATCAACTAAGCTACTCCTATGGGGTCAAATAAAAATGATTAGCTTATTAAAAGCATAGCTTTGCTATTTAATAAGCAAAAATGATTGAAAATTCTGCTCCAGATCCTGATAATGTTAGTGTTTCTAGTTAAGCTTGCAAAATTGCATTCATTATTAGTGTCTAGATTCATTAACAATTCAATTTATAGATATTAATGCTTATAATGCATGCTTCACTTGCCAAAACTTGAAGAGAAATTGTTTCAATTAGCTTTCATGGATCATGAATCCTACCGGCTGGGTATTTTTAGACAAAAGACACAAACACATCCCCAAGCAATGCTAATGCACAGCTGGGACTCGTGTGTAAGGTCACTTGAACTAACAGTTTAAAAGGAAAAACAGTAAATGAGTTTTACCCAGATGAGCAAGACAGGAACAGTCTTCTGTTTCCAACCAAATATTTGAAAGGCACATACACACCTCAAGGAAAATGACAACAGAATTATTTGCTTATGCAATTTCTAGAAGATAAAACTACTAGATAGAAATTGGCAATCTAAACTCAGCAAGCAGTATTCAGCATAGAAGACAATGTGAGGAGTCTCAGTGACACATCTTAAATTGTCCTTTTGTAGAAAAGAAAGGGGATTTCTTAGAAGTCTTAAACTTAACAGAAATGCAAATTTTATCACTTGCATAAAGGTCATGCTCTTGTGGTAGAAGAATAAAAAATAGATGTTCCAGATGATCCTGATGACCATCTAGATTTACAGATAATTATTCATTCTCTACTTCATTTTCCATTGCATACAACTAGCTCAAAGTCATTCTTTATTTTTAGTGGCAAAGGGTACTCTTGAGTAGAAGAGATATTCTTTGGAGGATAGCTACCTCTTCCAAGTACATTTTTCTCATGCAAATCTTCATGCCCATCCTCGCAGTTTTCATTTAATGCAATATTTTAGCATAGTATAGTAAAGCAAAGCATAGCGTTGCATCTCCATCCTCCTTATTTGTAGGTTGGAATTTAGTGGAATATCAAGAGAATTAGGTGATGTTTACCTTGAAACTAAAAGATCATTTGTCTTCCATAAAATGCTGGCCAATGTCACATACTCAAGAATAGGTTGAATAATAATTCTTGGTTGCCTCAAGAATGATTCTTGGTCGCTTCCATTTCTAATTCTTCAAGGATCCCATGAGAGAATCTTTGAAAACTTTAAACTATAAAATCAAAATAAAGTTTGAGGAGACTATAAGATTCCAGAAAGACAATAATATCATAAGAGTACAGTTGAGAAAGAGCATGAAGAACATATAAAGTCTTCAGGAACATCTTAGATGAGAAGTATGAGAAGATGTAAAATACTTCTAAAACTAAACTGAAGTTTAGTTTTGGATTGCATTAAATCTTAGATATTAGTCAGAGGAACAACAATTTCTAGAAAAAATTATTCATTTCATTATTGCTTTGCTAGTGGCAGAACATCTCCCATTGATAACTAGGAGTCCATTATAAGTCAATACAAAAGGTATTTAACAAAACTCAAAAATATCAAGATTAAAATTTTGATTTCTGAAAAAAAGTAAATATGAACAAAAGGAAATCTGATTGCCTCCAGAAGGTAATAAAACTATGTATGAGAATGAATTAAAAGATGATGGGATTAAATGGGGAAAAAAAAGTTAAGAAAAAATGAAAAATTCTATTTTTGATATAATAATTTGAAGAAAGTTCCAAAAGACTAAAAGAAAAAGGACCTGGCTAAAAGCTATATATGCTTGGGACAAAACACAGAATTTAATGATGTAACTTACTGGTTTACTCAGTCAGTATGACTGCAGAGAAATATATAAAGTGTTTCTCACATTGCCAAATTCATGATGACCAAATAACTATAGAAAAACGACAATTTGTTTTTTAAGCCAAGTAAATTCTTTAACAAATAAAATCATCCCCAAAACACACACACACACACACACACACACACACACACACACCCCTCCCTAAAAAGGAATAACAAGGGCCATGGTCACTGATGAAATCATTAGCACCATCACATTACTATTCAGGTCCATAATTCATTCTTTAGTACTACAGTCCATAGGGGCCCAGTTTGCTTTGCTACACTGAAAATAGAGGACAGCGGGGATCCCGGTTACAAGAAGCTTACTTCCCCATTCTTTCCTAAGCTTCCTCCAGCTTCTAAGTGCTCTGATTATTCTTTTGTCTCTCTGTGGCTAACCTATCACTTAAGGTACTTCTCCCTCTCTGCTCCTCCCATACCTCTATAATGGATGTAAAGGTCAGTGACCCCCTCAGGAATAGTAGCATTTTCAGCAAGGGGTGTGGTGAGGTGGTCACGGGATTCCCATTAGGGTTAGCAGGAGCTGAGGTTATATTCTCTCACTGAAAATCTAACCCATGGTTCTTAGAATGCTGAGAACTATACACATAATCTATACTGTCTTTAGAGCCAATATAGTTTAGGTTATAACAAAGAAGGTTTGAAGGGTGACAACATATAGCAATAAATATTACAGGGTATCAGAAGATCGAAATCCAAAGTGGTATATATTAACATTACAGAGCAGCTTGTGAAGGTGGCTAAGTATAGAGATGTGGAGCTAACTAGATCTCATAGTTTTGAGGAAATGTTGGGTAGTAGGGGGAAATAATATTCATATTACTTCACCCATGAGATAAATATCCCAGTGCTTTTCCTATAATGACTTCCTAGAGGTGCAAAAAGAAAATTAGTTTGATACAATATTACACAGAATAATATATTATAATCCCATAAAGGCAAACATATCATCTTACCATTATATGCTCATAGCCACCCTAAAATAATGCTTATCACATAGTGTGCACTCAAATATTTATTGAATTAGAAGAAAAGTTATTCCTCACAATGTGGCCTAAGTTTCTGCTTAAGGAAAAACAAAATAATAGTGGCTCTTTTCAAGGATTGTTTGTGCGAATTAAAAGAAAGCAACCAGTAATGTAAGATGGTAACATGAAGGTAAAGTGAAATCTGGTAAGGGATATACAGCTTTTCTGTAAATCTAAACTTATTCCACATTTAAAAGTTCACTTAAAAAAAGTTGTCAAAGCATTTGCATGAGCATCTGATATGTGGTTGGTATGATCAACAAGTATTTCCTGACCTTCCTCTCTCAAAACCACCCACACACTTAGAATAAATAGTAGGCTAGTGATACTGATCTAGGACACTAACCAGCCAACCAGCTAACCATGGTAGAGATTTGCTGGCCATACCTATTTGATGGTTAGTTCCTAAAATCTGTAATTGCTGTAAATTATTTAGAATATTCCCACTGGATACCACCAAAGGACTCCACCACAAACACCCCTCACTTCTTCTTTTTCACTTTGATATTTATTGTCCTCCCAAGTGATACCCATTGACATTTACTGTCCTTTCTTGGTAATGACTCCCATCTTAACATACAGTCACTAAAGCTATTGCTTACGGAAGAGAAGACTTTGACTTTATTCAAAATTTAACTGGTTCCCAGATGTTTTCATGCCTTAGACCTAGCATTCATGAATAAGATGCCAGCTTAAACTATAAAAATATTCATCCCCTTGAAGTGCAAAAAATGTTTCCATAGACATTTTTCATTTAATGAGGAAATAATTGTCAAATGTCTACATCTACCTATGAGTAGAGTAAGACATTTATTCTTGCAGGTAACAATTCTATTTTAAAAGTCTTTTCAGAAAAAAAAGAATTGGGAATTCTTTCTAGGAAGTAATCCTTTGTTTTTTTTAATATCAGAAAGTTTGAAAAAAAGATTTAACTCGAATGATCAATTTATCTCACTTTGGAAGAATACACAAAACCATTCCTGAAGGGTTGGTAACAAAACAAATGTAAATACAATCATTCTTCCCCTTACTTCTACTAAAAACTGGAAATGTGTTACCATGAAAAAAAATTATTTTTAGGGACACCTGGTTGGCTCAGAGGTTGAGCATCTGCCTTTTGCTCAGGGCATGATCCTGGGTCTGGAGTTTGAGTCCTGCATTAGGCTCCCTGCGAGAAGCCTGCTTCTCCCTCTATGTCTCTGCCTTTCTCTCTGTGTCTCTCATGAATAAATAAAATCTTTAAAAAATTATTTTTAAAAAACATTGTTTCCTTAAAAAGTAACTAAATGTTTTTAAAGAAAAATAAAATGTTGATATACTCAAAACATACTTCTTTACTTGTAAGAGTGAGCCCTGCATCAGGCTCCATGCTGGGTGTGGAGTCTGCTTAAGATTCTCTCTCTCATCCTCTTCCTCTGCCCTTCCCATCCACAAATAAATAAATAAATAAATAAATAAATAAATAAATAAAGGAAATTAAAATGGGAAAAATTTTGGAACATTTGCTAAATCATTTTAAAATAATAAATCATTACATATTAACAACACATTTTAATAAAAATAGCATTTTCCTTAGTCCAGAATATATCTATATTTGTTTCCATATGAAAATTAGGTTTTATATCATGAGCATCAAGAGAAAGTATTGCTTCAGGAAGAAGTGGCATGTTTATTCCCAGCTTGGGGGAGTGAAGTGTGCTAAAATGTACCAGACACCAGCATGACAAACACAGGATCTGAGAAAATAATTTTCTCACATTTGAATATGATATTATATTTTTGGCAATGGGTTTTCTGGTGAAATTTTATATTTCAGGAGACAAAACTGCCTAATTCCTGATTGTGTTGAGGGTAAGTATAGCATAGCTCTTACTCGCATGCATTTGTCCTGACTTAGAAAAACTCCAAGTCGTCTATGGCCTCATAAAACATAGCTTGCCTTCCACTCAGAATTCTTTAGTTAGGTTTACCCTTTGGTAGGATATACTTGATATCACATGTGTCAATGAAAAGATGGACTGGGGTTTCCTTCAAATTAACTAAACCTGAAGCTGATCAACAATATCTTTGGAGACTCTGGAGAAAAAAAATGGGTCCTACTGACAAAAAAACAAACAAAAAACAAACAAACAAAAAAACCCAACACCCTTTTATGTTATCACCAATAACCTCACACAAAGATTCAGTTTATTGAGATCTGAGTATTTGATATTGGATGTTACTGTGAATTACCAGGATTTTCATTTTATGGGATACACCTAGCAACTGGACTTCCAATTAAGATTTTTTTTTTTTACTTTGTAGAATGCAACTAGTATATACCTCTACGTAAAAAGGCAAACTTTAAAGAAAGGCTGATTTCTCCTTGCTTTATTTCTAGTCAGGTAAAAGCTTTAGGTCTATCAAGTACAGTGGTATATATCAAACTTACACGCAGGACTTATGCCCACCATTTTGCAGTAACCAGAGCTGTTACTCTCTTGTCATTTACCCAAAACTAAAATAAGCTACTACTTTGCAGACAGTGTTACCACATATAACATTATAGTCTAGTACTAATGATTAACAAATTTGACTAATTAGATTCTCTATGGGTGAAGCCCAGAAATAAGTACTTATAGAAAATTCCCCTGATGATACTAATACAGCTTTTGGTCTAAACAGTGTTGCATGAGAATTAATAGACATCAACTATAGCATTGATTTCCATATCAAAATGAGTTTTGCTTTAAAAGAAATTCTACTAAAATAGCTAAGCACACTTAACTGACAACCACTACGTTCCTTTTGATTTAATAATTAAGTCACGTTCATTCTTTCCTACATTGCAACTGCTGTTGTCTCTGGCTGAGACAGACAGACAGCCTACTGGTCTCAGGGCAATCATTTTACCTTCTTAACTTTCTTTAAGGATCCCTTGCTTCCCATCTCCAACCTTCTCCTTGCCTATCTATCCCTGTTATTTCCCTCATGTCACTGAATTATATTTTATTTTTACTCACTGTTAGTTTCTCCCCACTGGACTTTGTCTTTCTTTTCACCATGATAATCCTAATGTCTTAACATTTGGTAGAGGGTGGACTATATTAGTCAGGGATTTTGAGGGCAAGCAATAGATATCAACCGCATTGAATTAATTAAGCAGATGTCTGGTGAGAAAACTATCTTTGGGTCTGGATATTTACATCGCTAACACCACCAAATGGAGTTTAGTAATACAAAGGCTGCTGTGTCTGGAAAGTGGATGTTGCTTTACTTACTGCTTCTGCTGACATATCCCATCATTAAAAAAAAAAAAAAAAATCTACTCCTTCATTTCACCAGGCAAGTCTGATCCAGAGTTTTGTCTTTTTGGCAGAGCTCATGTTATAGGCTTACACCTCTTGCAAGCAGGTTGGAAATACATGCACCTTGCATTTTCAGCTTCCACAGTAGCAGCTGAGCTTGATCTTATACAGAGAAATCACCAAATATAAGATAAAGGTTCAGCTTCTAGGTGGCCAAAATGAAAGATAAATGTCTCCATTTATATATACTCTCAACTACTTCTTGAATGAATAAATCATAAAATATATTGAAAGATATTATTAGAGTAATTTTTAAGTAAGTATATGTAATGATAAATTTTCTAGTATTTAACTGCTATCAATTACTCTTTCTCCTAATTCTGGTTCCCTCCCTCCAGACTTGAATAAAAAAATCGTGCAAGCAGCTCTTGAATTTCTTTAACTACGGTGTGAGAGACAATGTCAGGTACATTGCAGATTCCCCTCAGATGAAGGAATTGCTGCCTGACTGCTGTGAAAGTGGTCAGCCTTCATCTGATAGGCCTTTCTGTGGTCTCAGCTGCAGAGAATCACATTCTCCAAGGTTAGACCCCTTTCTCAGGGTAGTCCACATCCAATGGCTTATGAAAATGAGAATATAAAGGATTGCACCCCTGGCCCTAACTCCAAATAACTATAAAGTCAATCAAGATCCAGAGCTCCCCATGGGGTCAGTCGAGGCTGGCATTTGGCCTTCATGCAGCTCGACTTCTCCTACTAGCCCAGTTTTGTTTTTTTCCCCTGCCTTCTGCAAATGTTGACCCCCCAAGGGCACTCCTTAATGAACACTTTGCAAGCTAAGCATTCTTTTAGAGTCTATATCCTGGGGAACATGGCCGGGGACAGTTAGTACCAGCAGTGATCCAAGAAAGCAGGCATTCAGAAGGGGTTTGGAAACCCACTGAAACACTCAACTCCTGGCTGACAGGAAAGTGGCACAAGAGAATTTTCTGAGGTGATATAAATATCCTATACTTAAACTGGGTTAGTTTTCATATTTGTGTATACTTAAAATTTGTGTTTAATAAAGTAAATAATAAAAATAATTTTAAATAAAAAAGTTTGTGGAATTTGTTTAATAAAATGAAATGTATTTTATTGTTTGCAAATTTACCTCAATAATATATAGAGAGTGAGAAGCAGAAAATTAATAGTATCTTACTGATTAGGTGGCTTCTAGTTCCTTTCACAGTGGACACTAGCATATGATATAAAAGATAACATATAAGGGACAAATATCAGCTATTAGGTAGTCAATGGTGCCTTCTGGTCTCCAATGGAATATGTCAGTAGTTTGGAAAGAAGACCTTTTGTGAGGCATTCTCATTATGAATATATAATTGAGACAAAACTATGAAAGTTAAAGATGATTAGGTTCAACCAATAATTGTTAAAATGGGATGATGTGTTAGTTGCCATATTCTACTGAAATAAGATAAGTTATGATCAAGACAGAACAGACAGAACAGAGTGATTACCAGAACATTTACCTTTTTTCCGTTAAGTTGAATAGCTTTTCCTTTTCTTTCTTTTTTTTTTTTAAGACCTCATTTATTTATTCATGAGAGACAGAGAAAAAGAGAGGCAAACACAGGCAGAGGGAGAAGCAGGCTCCTCGCAGAGAGCCTGATGCAGGACTCGAGATCCCAGGTCTCCAGGATCATGCCCTGGGCCAAAAGCAGGCCCTAAACCGCTGAGCCACCCAGGGGTCCCGAATTGATTTTCAACATAAATAAAAATAGCAGGTACTGCTAGAGAAAGTATTTAGAGTTTGGTGCTCTTTTAATTCTGCTTTAAAATTCCAGAGAACACAGACCAAACAATTAAATTTGAAGGTAATACATAACTAAGCCACAAGTACTCTTAAGGGTCAAAATTTGAACTCTTTGGTGCCTCTTACTTAAGAAATGCAAAGAAATTGACAGAACATTGAATATTTTCAACCAAAAATTAAATAGAAACCTAGAAACATCACCCAGAACTCCCTTTATAGTTTTATTTTAAATGTTACTACATAGAAGTCTGGATTATAAAATTTTAAAAACATATTTATTTTTTTCCAGTGTCATTCCCCTACCTCCAATGTCCTTGATTTTAAATAAGCAAGATATAACACTAAAGTTACCTTATAGCTATAGTGTCTAATTATCAATTTCAGAGTAAAGGTAGGAAAATGGAATTGAGAAATAGCTTGCCCCAAGGAACAGTTCAGGTTGTAAAGCACTGAATCAACAAAAGCAGGAACTCTGAACTTTACTTTCCTATTAATAGATTCTAGATTGTACCCTGAAGAAAAATAAGTACCTAAGCCCCCTGTGCTGAGATTATTTCGTTTAGAAAATAAGTTAAGTCCCCTTTATGCAAAAGCAGGTTTTTTGGTGTGACCTGAAGTTAGTGAGAGGAAGCCACTCCCTTATTAAAACATATCCAACTATGGAAATAATGTGGAGCTCCAAAATTAGTTTTATTATTACCACAGTGTAGAAATAAATTATGTTCTTTTGCTCTGTTACTCAATCTTGTTAATTATACATGTAAAGTAAAGTTATTCCTGGCAAATCCAAAGCCAAAATTCTAACTTTAACATTGTTAGGATTAGAAAAGGGAGATTTCTGCTATAGGAAAAAATAAGTTCTGATTTAATACATATGTTACACTTTACTGACTCAAAGGAATGTGATCTAACAACCACTAATACCTAACACTTTTTTGCTAATGAGACAACCTACATGATATGAGGCACAATGGTTTTAGTCAGTAACAATGGCAGCATTCAAAATGCTAGAGTAGGGACAGGAAGAAGAATAAATTCATAAAGTGCTCCATGTGAAGTCTCCGTAAGCATCATTATATTTGGGGAGTTTAGTTAGGCAATGAAACACAACCAACAATTTAACAGCACAACTGTACTATTATGATAACAATGCAAAGATGACAAGCTGGATAAAAAAAAGAACCAGTTATCTTTCTCTACAGGGGATACACTTTAAATAGGTTGAAAGTAAAAGGACAGAAAAAGACATATCATTTACACAACAATCATAAGAAATCTAGAGTTGCTATATTAATATTAGACAAAATAGTTTTTAAAGTTAAAATGTTACTAGAGATGAATACAAACATTTAATAATGGTAGAAAAGTCAATCCACTGGGAATACTTAACAATTATAAATATATATGCTCCTAACAACAGAGCCACAAAATACATGAGGAAAAAAAATGACAGAACTGAAGGGAGAAATAGATAATTAAAAAACAGTATTTGGAGACCTTAATATCTCACTTTCAGTAATAGAAAGAAAAACCACACAAACATTGACAAGGAAAAAGAAGACCTCAACAAACACTATCAATTCACATGGCCTAATAGACACTTATAGAACACTCCACGCAACAACAGTGACATACACATTCTTCTCAAGTGTACATGGCATGTGCTCCAGAACAGGCCATATATTAGAGCATAAAATAATTCCCAAAAGATGTAAAATGACGGAAATCATATAGAGTGGATTGAAGTTAGAAATGAGTAATAGAAGAAAATTTTGAGAAATCCACAAATATGTGAAAAACAACAATACAGTTAAATAGCCAATTAATCAAAGATGAAATAACAAAGGAAATTAGACCATACTTTAAGATGAAAAAAAATGAAAACAAAACAGCAAAAATTATGGGCTGCAGCTAAAGCAGTGCTAAAATAGAAATTTACAGCTCTGAAGGAAAATAAGTACCTAAGTGCCCTGTGCTGAGACATTATTTAGTTTAGTTTAGGAAGCAATCAAGTGTCCATCAATAGATGAATGGATAAAGAAGATGTAATGTGTATATATATATGTGTATATATATATATATATGTGTGTGTATATAAATATATATATAAATACATATACACACACATACATATATATATATATATATATATATATATATATATATACACAATGGAATATTACTCAGCCATATAAAAGAATAAAATCTTGTCATTTCCAACAACTTAGATGGACTTGGAGGTTATTATGCTAAGTAAAATAAGTCAAGTGGAGAAAGACAAATACCGTATGATTTCACTTATATGTAGAATCTAAAAAGCAATGAACAAACAAATGAAAACAGAACAGATTTATTAACAGAGAACTGATGGTTGCCAGAGGGAAGGGGGTAGTGAGGTGGGAAATCATGGTGAAGAGGATTAAAATGTGCAAACTTACAGTTGTAAAGTGATTTGAGTCAGGGAGATGAGAAGTACAGTGTAGGGAATATAGTCAATAACACTGTAATAACTTTATATGGTGACAGATGGTAATTATACTTACTGTGGTAAGCACTGTGTAATGCATAGACTTGTCAAATCACTATGTGGTACACCAGAAACTAATATAACATTGAATGACAACTATGCTTCAATAAAAAATAAATTTATAGCTATAATGCCTTCATTAAATAAGATCTCAAATCAAAAGATTAACTTTCTGCATTAAAATACTAGAAAAAAGAAAACTAAA
The DNA here is from genome assembly GCF_048164855.1 of Canis lupus baileyi. Taxonomy (NCBI): domain Eukaryota; kingdom Metazoa; phylum Chordata; class Mammalia; order Carnivora; family Canidae; genus Canis; species Canis lupus. The sequence goes on from NW_027326534.1 coordinate 20,218, forward strand.
TCTAGAGCAGGCAAAAAAAAAAAAAAAAAACTAGAGTAGAAAAATAAAATAGAAAATAGGAAAAAAAAAGAAAAATTAACAAAACCAAAAATGGGTTCTTTGAAAAGATTAACAAAATTGTCAAACTTTAGCTAGAATGATGAAGACACAAAAAAAGAAGATGTGAATTACTATACTTGGGAGTGAAAGAGGAGATATCACTACTGGACAGAAATTTAAAAAAAAACTAGAAGGAATTATTATGAACCAATGTATGCCAACAATTTATAAAATTTGGATGAAATTGACAAATTCCTAGAAAAAGACATAAACTACTTATTGAAACTGGTTCAAGAAGAAACAGAAAATATGAATAGTCCTGTGTAATAAGAGATGATGGGCATTAAGGAGGGCACGTGATGTGATGACCACTGTGTGTTATATGCAACTGAAAAACTATTGAACACTTTATCTGAGACTAATGATGTACTATATGTTGGCTAATTGAATTTAAATAAAACAAAAACCAAAAAACTTCCCACAATGCCAGGGTAAAATGGTTCACTAATGTAAAAGGAATTGATTCTACATCTACACAAACTCTATCAAAATTCAGGAGCAGGGAATACTTCCCATCTTATTCCCAGTATTACCTTGGTAACAAAACCAGATAAATGCATCTTTGGAAAGTACAGACTGATATCTTTTAGTAATATAGATGCAAAAATCCTTGACAGTTACTAGCAAACTAAATCCAGCACCACATAAAAAAAAGATTACACATGATGATCCAGTGATATATATCCTAGCAATGTAGAAATGGCTCAACATCCAAAAATCAATTTATGCAATATACTATATCAATAAAACAGAAGGGGAAAAATTCACATGATTGTCTAAATAGAGAGAAAGCATTTGTTAAAACCCAACATCCTTTCATGATTAAAAAAAAAAATCATTCAACAAACTAGGAAAAGAAGGGAACTTACTCATCCTGATAAAGGGAATGAAAGAAAAATGCAAAGTTAATTAACATCATAGGTAATGATAAGAGTGAGCGAATGCATTCTTCCTAAAAACAAGACAAGGACAAGGATGTCCACTCTAACAACTTGCATTTAACACTACTAGAAGCTCTAGTCAGGGTAATTAGTCAAGAAAATAAAAAAGCACCCAGATTGAAAATAAGAAAATAAATCTATCCCAATTTGCAGATGATGTGATCTTGTATATCAAAATTTCTAAGGATCCATTAAAAATCCATTAGATTTAACAAACCAGATCAGTAAGATCAATATACAAAACTCAAATGTACTAATATAATTTCAGAAATGAAATTAATAACAAGAGTCCATTTATACCAGCAAAAAGAATAAAATCCTTTGAAATAAAGAGAAGAATTTAAAACATACAGTGGAAGCATTAAACACTGTTGAAAACCTTAGAGAAGGTCTAAATTAATGGAAACATCCCACGTTAGTAGAGTGACGAATTTAATGTGATGACAATTCTTGAAGAATTTGAATGTGAAGATGATAATTATTCCCAAGGTGATTTAGAGATTCAACTCAATCTGTATCCAAATAATAGCTGCTTTTTCCCAGAAAATGAAAAGCTAGCCCAAAACTTCACATGGAAATGCAAAGGACACAGAATGGCCAAAAATATCTTTATTCGTTTTTCTTCCTGAGATTTTGATAGGAATTATGGTTTTCTCTTTTTAGAAACAGAGAGCGGGAGAGAGAAACTTAAGCAGGCTCCGTGCCCAGTGCAGAGTCCAACACAGGGCTAGATCTCACGACCATGAGATCATGACCTGAGCCAAAAGCAAGAGTCTGACACTTCACCAACTGAGCCACCCAGGCACCTCAGCCAAAAATATCTTTAAAAAGAAGACCAAAATTAGACTTCATACCTCCAAATTTTACAATACAAAGCTACAATAATAAAGATAATGTGCTATCAGCATAAGGATAGACATATAGATAGATTTATGGAATAGAATTGAGAGTCCATAAATAAATCTTTACAAATGGTTAATAGATTTGTTTTGCAAAGGCTCCAAGTCAATTCAATGGGGGTAAAAGAGTCTTTTCAACAAACAGTGCCAAAACAATAGGATATCCATACGCAGAAGTTTTTTGATATGCACCAAAAGTACATGAAACAAAAGAAAAAAATAGACATTCTGGGATTTATCAGAATTTTAAAATTTTGGGATGCCTGGGTGGCTCAGTGGTTAAGTGTCTGCCTTCAGCTCAGGGAGTGATACTGGAGTCCCAGGATCAAATCCCACATTGGGCTCCCTGTGATGGAGCCTGCTTCACCCTCTGCCTGTGTCTCTCCCTCTCTGTGTGTGTGTCTCTCACGAATAAATAAATAGAATCTTCTAAAAAAAATTTAAAAATTGTATGCTTCAAAAGACACTTGTATCAAGAAAGTGAAAAGACAATTCCAGAGAACGGGAGAAAATAACTTGCAGACCATATATCTGATAAAGGACTTATATGAGGAATATAAAAAAAACTCTCAGGGCAGCCCGGGTAGCTCAGCGGTTTAGCGCCGCCTTCAGCCCAGGGCCTGATCCTGGGGACCTGGGATCGACTCCCATGTCAGGCTTCCTGCATGGAGCCTGCTTTTCCCTCTGCCTGTGTTTCTGCCTCTCTCTCTCTCCCTCCCATGTCAGGCTTCCTGCATGGAGCCTGCTTCTCCCTCTGCCTGTGTCTCTGCCTCTCTCTCTCTCTCTCTCTCTCTCTCTCTCTGTGTGTGTCTCATGAATGAATAAATAAAATCTTAAAAAAGAAAACTTTAAAAAAAACTCTCATAACTCAAAAATAAAAAGATAACAATTTAAAAAACTAGATCTGAATAGACATCTTTCCAAAGAAGATATACAAATGGCTAACAAGCATATAAAAAGATGCTCAACATTCTTAGCCATCAGAGAAATGCAAATCAAATTCATCATAAGACAGCACTTCACATCCATTAGTCTTAGCATCACTAGTTGGTATCCAAATTAAAAAAGAGGAGGAAATAACAAATGTTGGCAAGAATGTGGGGTATTTGGAACCCTTATATGTTGCTGGTGGAATGTAAAATGGGGCAGCTGCTTTCGAAAACATTCTGGCAGTTCCTCAAAGGATGTATGACTCAGCAATTGTACTCCTAAGTATATATCCAAGGGAAATGAAAAAATATGTCCACACAATTTTATATTTTACATGACAGCTCATAGCAGCATAATTAATAGCCAAAAAGTAGAAACCACCAAATGTCCACGAATAGATGAATGGATAAATAAAACGTGATATATGCATATGAGGTATTATTTGATATTTATTTCTGTGAAGGGCATGATCATATTTTTTTAAATAAAGATTTACTAAAGTTCAATGTGGATAATTGATGGGAGTTGGGAAAACACGAAGAATGGAGAGAGTAAGGTTGTTAGGAAATTGTTGCTGTAATCCACCAATATCTTAAAACTTAAAACTAGGGCAGTAGCAGAGGTAATAGAAAGATCTGGGACAGATTTGGGAAATATTAAGAGTCTAGAGTTAATGAGATTCACTAATAATGAAGGAGAATGGAAAAGGCAAAGGGAGGAGTCATGCCAAGCTCCTACTTCTGAGGATTCCACTCTGGCATCACCTTCTCCAAGAACCTTTTCCTGAATCTACAATTTGAAAAGGATGTGTGTTACATATGAATACACCTCTATCACTGTATTCTCTACATTGTAAAGCAATGTAATTCTCTGTTCCTCTGTCTCTCCTATTAGTCTCTGTAATTGAGGGCAAGGACCTTATAATATCCTTGCAGCTCTGTGTGACAGAACTTAGTGTCTGGCAAGAACATTAAGGAAAAAGGAAGGAAGGAAAGAAGGGAGGGAGGGAGGGAGGGAGACAGGGAGGGAGTGAGGAGCTTTTGAATTAAAGAATGAATGCAGAAGGTACCACCAACTAGGTTAGAGAATACAAGGGAAGCACGCTTAGTTTGGGAAAGGGACATGCCAATATGATAATAATGCCAGGTTTTAGTTTGGGAAAGGGACATGCCAGTATGATAATAATGCCAGGTTTTCATATGTACCTACAACACATCCAAATATAACTGTCAGACAGAAAGCTGTAGATCAAGAGAGAGGCTTGGAAATAGAGTTAGTAAGTATCAGGACATAAGAGGTAGAGGCAATAAATAAAAATCTTGTGTACATGGACCAGATTGCCCATAAAACACATAAAACAGAAGGAAAGTCAGATTTAAAAAAAAGAATAATCTTGGAGATCTCCTACTTTTAAGGAGAGGCAAAAAAAATTAGAATTGACAAAAGGAGTCTGAGTAAGGGTCATAAAGGAAGAAGAAGAAACGAGAGAAAATGACATCAAGGAAGTGTTGGAGGAGATAAACAAGAGGATTGGACTAGGCACTGACTCTCTAGTTGGACCAGGGCAGTTGGATGGTTATGACTTCATCCCCTGTCCTTGCAATATACACATTGTCTACCATTCTTGCAGTGGGAGCCATTTCAAGGACAAAGCCTTCAAAGAATAAAGTGTTGTTGAGACCACATGGACTGAACATGTGTCTGAAGCCAGTTTATGACCTCATATGTATGGTGCAGTCTATCTCTTTGTCTTTTTCTGCCCTCCTCTTAAGGTGGTCAATTTCAGATTATATCCTGAAAGCTCCAGAGTTTGCAAACCAACAGAAAGAATTTCAAAAAGGGCAAAAGATCTTCACTAGGGGGTGCCTGGGTAGCTCAGTAGCTTGAGCAACAGACTTGATTTTGGCTCTGGTCATGATCTCAGGGTCCTGATATCAGGCCCCACCATCAGGCTCTAGGCCATGGGCCCCTGGCTCAGAGCAGAGTCTGTTTGTCCCTCTCCTTCTCCTTCCCCCATCCCCTACCACCCCGGCTTGTGCTCACTCTGAACATGTGTCTGAAGCCAGTTTATGACCTCATATGTATGGTGCAGTCTATCTCTTTGTCTTTTTCTGCCCTCCTCTTAAGGTGGTCAATTTCAGATTATATCCTGAAAGCTCCAGAGTTTGCAAACCAACAGAAAGAATTTCAAAAAGGGCAAAAGATCTTCACTAGGGGGTGCCTGGGTAGCTCAGTAGCTTGAGCAACAGACTTGATTTTGGCTCTGGTCATGATCTCAGGGTCCTGATATCAGGCCCCACCATCAGGCTCTAGGCCATGGGCCCCTGGCTCAGGGCAGAGTCTGTTTGTCCCTCTCCTTCTCCTTCCCCCATCCCCTACCACCCCGGCTTGTGCTCACTCTCTCTCAAACAAATAAAATCTTTTACCAAAAAAAGGTATTTACTAGACTTGGCAAAAATCTCTAGCAATTTTGGGAGAAGTGCTTTCAGTGGAGAAAGAAAGGTAAAAAGCCATATAAAGATTGAATAAGAGCAAATGGAGGATGTGGAAACAGTAATCAAGAAGCATGACCACAAGGGGGAAGGATAATAGTTGGGTAGTAACTAGAGGATGGTACAGGCTCAAAGCTAAGCTTTGTATTATCTGTTTTTTTTTGTTTTTGTTTTTTTTTTAATCAAGAATTTTCAATTGTGCCTATTGCTTAGAAAAAAAAGTCAATAGAGAAGCTAAGGGGAAAATGGGGATAAACTGATAAAAGCAATCACTGAGAAGATACAAGTGGATGAGAGCACAGCTTCAGGTAGGAAGGACAAATAAGGATATGATTTCTAAAAGCAGAGGGAGTAATGAGAGGGTTAGCAAGAGATAAACAAGGGAGTTCTCTCCTGAATGCCTTCACTTTATTGAAGAGGTAATGTCACAATAAAAAGTAATATGGAAATACTAAGAAAGAAGCCCTGAGGATTTAGAATAACTGTTGAAAGAATAGAAGAGGAAAGCTGAACCGGGAATACAGAGAAAAATAGGTGAAAATAGGTCCAAATGAGCTTGAAATGCAAAAAATCTAAATTAACTATAACAGTCTTCAAGATTATATGATTTATCCTTTCAGCTATACAGTCTAAAAGAGTAAAAGTTAAGTAAAATGGAAGCAGAGAAGAAATAAATACCAAAATACATTAAGCTGTATACTTCAGATTTATTTACTTAACTGTAAGTTATATCTTAATATAAATGTTAATTAAAAGAACTCTATTACATGTCTCATTTTAAGTACCCTACACTACCACCCCCAAATCAAGAGACTAAATAAAAAGGATTTCTAGTGTCTGTTTAAAAACAATAGATTTAAAAAAAAAAAGACTGAAAATGAAAACAAATAGAAACCTGGGAAAAAACCCTCTTTCCCCTCCAATGCATGTTTTTTATCTGGAGTAAATTACAGACCACCAAGCACAGTTTGACTTGGGTATCCAGCACCAGTTCCCACATGAAAATTGTTATTGTTGGCTTTAGCACTTTAATCCAAAGAGGACACAAATTCTGCTCATGTTTGAATAACCCTTGCCAACAAATTGATCCCATAGCAGCAGGGCTGTAGGGAGTAGTTTCAACGATTGAAAGGAAACATAAAGGGGAAAAAACTCAGTAAATGTATTTCCTCCTACTTAGAACCTAGGGTAGTTCACTTTAAAAAGAAAAAAAAAACTTTTACTCTTTCCTCTTTTTCCAAATGTAGCCCAAAAGGGCATTAGAGAACATCTGTAATTTACATAGAAGGGAGCAATGCCAAAGAAATGCAGATTCCACAGCTGTTAGCCCAGGGGACAACTCAAATCAGGAAAATCTCTAAATAAGGTCTGAAAGACAGATGCTCTGCTAGAGGGCAGCTAACTTCCAAAACTAGGAGTACAGAGCGGGCACTTGGAATGCTAATGTCTGCCTTTCTGGAAAGCTACCTTTTGCCTTTATATGGGCAAAACAGAATAATTCATAATTTCTTTGCCAATAAAGATATACCCAAAGAAGACTAGCAACTTTGCCTTGCCACCCGTACCATATGAACCTAAGAAGAGATTCTCCTTGTCATTTTAAATACTTATCTTCTTCATCTACTCAATATTACATGGTGGTTAATAATGTTACCAGAGTAAAAGCTCCTAAACTGTGCAATATCAAAAGTTAATATACTTTCAGAAGATCTCTAATAGAATAGGCTTCAGAACCAAATCCCCTGGATTCAAACTCAGTTGCTCCATTTCCTGGGTTGTTTTGGTAAGTTATTTTACATTTATAGACCTCAGTTTCCCATCTGTAAAATGAAGATAAAATTACCTCCTCAGACAGCTGTTGAGGATTAGACAGTCAATACATTGATGCATATAGATGGAAATATTTCAGATACATTGGAAGTGTTCCGTAAGTCTTAGCTCCTACTATTAAGTCCCTACCTTATCAATTTACATCAAATCTATCTCTTTACTACGACTTTCAAAATTTGCATGGCACCCAGCATTAACTGATGTAGCTTATACCCTGTGAATGCCTGACAGGCAGAAAAGGGTCTCAAGCTGCAGCATGATGAATTTGCTGGCCTATTCACCATTAAATAGCTAGCAAATATTAATGACTCCATTGTAAAAATAGATACATTCAGACTTATGATTTGAAAGTTACAGGCTCAATACACCAACTCCATTTCCCTTGACTAGTAGTCCTCTTCCACATAATACATGTATTTACTGTAATGACTGACTAACTGCCTTTTGCGGAAACTGTCAATATTCTGCTTGCACAGCATCTGGAAGGATTAAGCAGGACACTAGGGAATTAAAAAATACAATTAAGTGAAAATTAAGAAGGAAATAGAAAGATGTGTTTTAAATACCTAGAATGGAGTTTCATTAAGCTTTCATACTTTTTCTTCTCCTTTTTTTGTTAGACCACTATTAGAGTTCTGTCCCTTTAACTGTCAAATCGTTTTCCATCTTACAAGTAATCTTTCTCCACAAAGGAGTCTTTTAAAAGTTATAAATAAAATACCCCAAATATTTTCTTTTTCCCACAAATGAGAACATTAGAACACTGACATTTTAATCTCTTCTGTACAAGAGTGAGTTGTGTCAACACAGTGCTCCCAGCTACAACACTGGGAAAAAAAAAAAAACAAGTTTAATTAAAGACAGAGAAGAAACTCATGTGAAGCCTAAGCCACTGAGATACAACGAAAGAGTTGTCATCTTCAGAGTCAGTTCTCTATGAACAAATCTCTTTGTTAGTGTCAGGAGAAAAAAAGACATAGGAAAGTGTGATGCTATAAAGGAAAAACATGGTGGTGTCAAATGTCAGCATTGAGACTAAGAACTAAAAAATAGTATTTATGTAGTACTTACTTCCAGAGTCTAAACACTACTCCTAACATCATAAAACATCTCTGAATATAAATAGATGCCTATTAACCTCATATATGTCGTAGAAGATTAAGCTGAAGCACAATAAGGGAAAGAAGCTTAGCCAAGATCGTAAGGTAAGAGTTTAATAACAACACATATTGCCCTTGCTGGATTTACTCCAGAATATTGGTATAATCCTTAAGCTTTAATTTGTAGTCTCATCACAGTGCTATTTTCCAAAATTAAGCCCAGCTCTAGCTACATTCTAGCAATAGCTTGTTTGCCTATGCCCTGCTTTTCTGCTAGGGCACTGTATCATCAGAGAAGCAGCACAGCACAATAAAAGAAAATAGGGCAGACATGCCAGGTTCCAACCTCTGCTTTGTCATTTCCTACCTCAGTAACTTTTGGGCAAATTACTTATGTGAGATTCTTTTTTTTCTTATGTACAAAACAGGAATGATATTAATTACTCAATAATATTACTACAAGACTTTACTGAGATAATATATGTAAAGTACTCAGTTCATTTCTTGGCACATATAGATGCTCCATAAAAAATATTCTTTAAGGGATCCCTGGTGGCGCAGCGGTTTGGCGCCTGCCTTTGGCCCAGGGCGCAATCCTGGAGACCCGGGATCGAATCCCACATCGGGCTCCCGGTGCATGGAGCCTGCTTCTCCCTCTGCCTGTGTCTCTGCCTCTCTCTCTCTCTGTAACTATCATAAATAAATAAATAAAAAAAAATTAAAAAAAATATTCTTTAAAACTTCTGATTTTTATAACACTGACTCCTTTATTGTGAGTACATATTCCTTGTAACTACAACTTCTCTAACTCACCTTAGTGGGAAACCTTAGTATTAAGTATCAGTACCTGCTGGTCTACTCAGACACACACAACTAGTCTTTTTTGCAGCACAGAATTACATAGAATTCTCAGTACGGGCTCTTACATCAGAAGTACCTGCATTAACTGATCACGTTTCAATCCTAGCATTGATGTTAAGAGCTGTACAACTTTTGGCAGGTTACTTATCTGTGCCTCAGTTTCATCATTTCTAAAACAGGAAAATAAACATTTTGTATTTTTAGGGCTGCTGTAAAGATTAAATACATTAAATACACATAAAGCTATTAGGATACCTGTTCCAAGTATGGGCTCAAAAAACATATGCTATTACCTAACAAATATATCTACAAATGAATGTTATTTTATACTTATTGTAATAGTGTTAATTATTAATCAGAATTTATACAATATAAAGTTGTAGAGAAGAAGTGGAGTAAATATTTTGATGAATAGTCATAAACAAGTTAATAACAATACAAAGGGAAAAAAATGACAAACATGAGGTAGTAAGTGAATAAGAATATAGGAATTAATTAAGAATTAATCTAAGCTTTACAGAGGGCACTAAGCTGGATGAATTAGTAATGTAACGAAAAGAATACAATACGTAAGACTGCGTATTTTAACTGTATTAGGGACAGCATCATGGAGAAGATAGTACAAAGATTCAGACAGATGAGGAAGAAAAAATAGATCATTCAAAACAGAAAATCCACTTTGAGAATGATGATAAGTGGATCTCTCTCCTGGAATTGATAGTTTCAAAAGAGGATAGTTCATCAGGTGTTCTCAATTTCTTACCCACAGAGCTTAGCATGCACACATGCTATGGTGCTCATTAGATAGCTCTCTAAAAGGATGAATTCCAATTGTATTAAGTCTCAAAAGCTAGATTAAACAGCACTTCCTAACTGGTATGTCCAGGCAAACTCCTGTGCCTAGATTGGGTGACAGGTACACTGAAATGGTGACATTGGAGTCCAAACCATCCAGTTGTGAGATGATTTGCCTTCTACCCAACTGTACCAGAGAAATATCATTTTCTAAGGGTACCATGCCATAAGAAGTCGGCAAACAACAGGCTAAGAGTATGTTATTAGGCAATGTACAATGGGATGAAGATAAAAACGACTAAATAAGGAGGATATAATGTACAAAAGTTGTTGCTTAATCTGTGGAAGATCAATTAAATAAAGAAAAGACAAGTGACAAAAAGGACAATTCAAAAACTGCTATCATAGGCCTAAATTAGGGTAATAACAAAAGGCCTTCATTCAAAACAGGTTGTGTAAGAACAACTGCGTAGAACTCAGTTTAGTTCAGTTCCACCAACATTTATTGCTGTCTGTTATATGTCAGCCACTCAATAGGCATTAGAGATTTTTTTTTTTTTAAGATTTTTAAAATTTATTCCTGAGAGACACAGAGAGAGAGAGAGAGGCAGAGACACAGGCAGAGGGAGAAGCAGGCTCCCTGCAGGGACCACGATGTGGGACTGGATCCGGGGAACTCCAGGATCAGGCCCTGGGCTGAAGGCAGCACTAAACTGCTGAGCCACCCGGGCTGCCTGGCATTAGAGATTTAAATAATTGAAGACATAATTCCAATCAGGAATTTTTTTATTTTTTAAAAAGATTTTATTTATTTATTCATGATAGACATAGAGAGAGCGAGAGAGAGGCAAAGACCCAGGCAGAAGGAGAAGCAGGCTCCATTCAGGGAGCCTGATGCGGGACTTGATCCTGGGACTCCAGGATCGTGCCCTGGACCAAAGGCAGGTGCCAAACCGCTGAGCCACCCAGGGATCCCCAGGAATTTTTTTTAATTACAGAAAAAGAATTCCAGGTTTTTCTTAAAGCATTCTATTTGAGAAGAAAAGAAATACTAAGAGGTGTTGTATATTACAGTTTAAGTCAAAGTTTATGGGTAAGTTTTAGAGCATTGATATCATTGGGGGGCCATCATTCTGCCTACCAGTCGGACTATGAGAGAGTGGTACTACTCAATGTTTGAACCATGTAACTAATTTCCTTGTTTGGATTCCACATGTACAAGACAATTTATGATAATATTTTGGCTTGCCCTGTAATTTATGAGAATGTACTATTCAGGGGACAGTGTCCAATCCCCTAGGTGAATATATTTTACATTATACTTGTTTTCTGAGTTATATATTAGTGTCTTGTGAGTGCTATTAGAATGAGTCAAAATCTCTTAGTCCAAAAACTCTAGGACTCAGACAAAATCAATATTCTGAATCTTCAAGTTAAGGACCAAGTTAAGGGGGATATATTTAACAGGTCTATATCCATGATAAACAAACAAACAAACAAACAAACAAAAAAACAAAGAAAAAACACACAAAAAAACCCACAAAATTTTGAAAATGTTTAAGAAACTATACATAATTATATATACCTAAAAATACAGTTTTATGTCATTCCTTTTAATTCACAAGACTTCTATCAACAAGACAATAGTCATGTGTTTCTGATTATACTGGGGATTTCAAATCAACAACTTTTAAAATTTGGATTACGCAGAGTGATGGTTGTAGGGCTGGAGTATTGGGGGAGAATAGGGAGAGATTGCTAATGATTATTGGGTTTCCTTTTGGGAAACAAACATTTTCTATAATTGATTGTGGTGATGGTTGCACAACTTTGGGTTTAACAAAAAATCATTGCATTGGACATTTTAAATGGGTGAACTATAGAGTATGTGGATTATATTTTAATAAAGTTGCTAAAAAATAATTGGGTCACAAAGAGAAGACAATGAGAGAAGGATCTAATTAAATGGGAAGGGAGAATCTTATCTAATTTGTGATTTTAATGAAGAGCCTTCCTTAATTTCTACTGCTTTCCTCCTTGTTCTTTACTTTATTTAGCTTTTTATAGATTCTGTTATTGGAAAGCTCACAACTTCCCACCCTTTTCCTTTCCTCTTTTGTGTTTTAGTTTACTTACCAATAATATACACATAGAACATATCTAATAAGCTTATTTCATAAACTATAAGTAACATGGAACATGAATGTGATGTTAACTTCCAATTCTCTCTACTAAGGAGTAAATATGGAAAGAGGAGACATTCCCATCCTGATCCTGTTTCAAATGCTTATGTATTATCACCCTGATTCTGTCTGTATTGTGTGCCAAGGATTCTCTGTATGCCCTAAATATCATTCCATGTGTCACAAGATTCATGCCTTCTTCTATAAAGATTCTCATAGTAAATTCAAAGAATTTTTGGTGTGATGTGAATGTGAAAATTTAGTTGACATCCTCCGTCTGCTCTGTTTTATAGTTAGAACTATTACAATGGCCAACAGTGACTCCACTGATTTGTACAATGCTACTGAATGCTCTCTCTGCATTTCCTTTTGCCTGAATCCTGTTTCTCAAGAGCAATGGTACTCCATTCAAACATCCAGAGAGCATAAAAACTGGCTGTCAGAAGTCACTACATAGTTATGCTTACAAATTAGAATGTTGGACAGTTTTTGCTTGGAGCTTACTTGCAGGTAATATGAAAATAATCAACTAAATTATTCCCAATGTCTTCTTTGGATAAGTGATCAAGCCATTTCAAAGAAAATACTTTCCTGAAACTGATACATTAAAGCTGTTCAGTTAAATTAATAAAATACCATGAACCTAGCCCATAATGGTAGATCCGTTATCCACCTTGAGATAGAACACTTCCTTCATTAAGAGTTTAATTTTTTTTTTTATTTATTTATGATAGTCACAGAGAGAGAGAGAGAGAGGCAGAGACACAGGCAGAGGGAGAAGCAGGCTCCATGCACCGGGAGCCCGACGTGGGATTCGATCCCGGGTCTCCAGGATCGCGCCCTGGGCCAAAGGCAGGCGCCAAACCGCTGCGCCACCCAGGGATCCCTCATTAAGAGTTTAGACAAAATGGTTTGGTTACTTTTCTCTGTGAGAGTTGTAAGAGATCAATCTCCACTTTAAAAATAATAGGAATAACCGAGGTTGCACCCCTACATTTGGGTATAACTATGTTTATAAACTGTGTATTCCACTGAATCACAAATTCATCACACTCTGTCATATGTTTCCATGCAACACAATTTTTTTCTCATATCATGGTATACCTAATTGTATAATGTAGATAAACGTGATGGTCCAAGAAGATGGATATATACAATCCACACTGTAGAGTGTAGTTTCCTTGCTCTTAAATAAGAATCAACAACTGACTTTGTAGAACAAACATACCATAAAATCAGGTCTTGATAAAAAAAACTACCTTTGTCAAATAGTTTATATTACTCATTTTGCCAGGTTTCTTTCTTTTTTTTCTAGATTTCATTTATTCATGAGAGACAGAGAGAGAGAGAGAGTCAGAGACATAGGCAGAGGGAGAAGCAGGCTCCATGCAGGAAGCCCGATGTGGGATTCAATCCCAGGACTCCTGGATCACGCCCTGGGCCAGAGGCAGGCATTCAACCGCTGAGCCACCCAGGTGTCCCTTTTGCCAGGTTTCTGCAAAAAGTGTTGCAGTTTCAACTGCAGTAAGTTTGTTAAGATTGTGTTGTTGTTGTTTTAATGCACCCACAAACTCAAGCCCATATTACAGGGATCCTTTCAGACAATCAAAAGCAGAATTTTCCAAGCAGACAGCTGTAGTTCATTAGATCTGCCATGAACCGTGAAAGCCACTTGCCAATAGTGTCGAAAGACTATTACTCATTTCAATCTTTCCAAAGAGGACAGATCTTTCTTTGACAAAACATTAGTGAAAAACTGAGCTTGGGGCTGTGACTGGAAAAGCTCAGCACACATGAATGGCAACTCAGTAGAGAAACTAAAGCTAAGCAGAGATAGCAGATGATGTTCTAGCCTTTCACCTTCACATACCAAGATTCCACCTAGATTCCAAGGGGAAAAAAAAAAACAAAAAACAAGGAATAACAACGCATTTGCAGCATGCATGATAATCGTACCACCTGACCTGACAGAACTGTCAATCTGAATGGCAAATTCTCTGCATATGATTGAGTTTTGTAAGCTCAGCAGCTCAAAACAGAGAAACTTAAGGGGCCAATCAAATCAGCTTTGAATGTCAGTGACTGTCCAAGCAACGTAGTTAATCAGAAAAATCAAGATCACACTCAGAGATTGTCCTTATTCAGCAATGACAAAGACAACCAAGGAGACTCCAGACATTTAAAATTCTATAGAATTAAATTGAATATAAGTATGCCCAGCCAGTATGTCAAAGACAAAAATAATATAACCATCTGGACAATCTGTGCAAATATTAAGTAATCTTGCTCTTCATAAGTTTTGAAATTTAGATAACTATTTGAAACTCAGCTAAAATTTAGCTAGGTAGATAGAGCCTGGTGTTCAGTTAGGCGTTAGCACTAATAAGGATTCCAGGGTACAGGTTAAATTCTATTGCTTGATCAAGGTGCTAGCTACATAGGTATCATTAAGTTATAAAAATTCATTGAGCTGTACACTTATAATATGTGAATCTTTGTGATCAAAGAAACTTCGTGATCAAAGACACATCATGTCCTCTAGTCAACTGCCCCATGAATTCAGTCTCCAAAAAAAGCAATACTATCAAATTCCCATTTGATCAAGATCATCGCAGCTTCACACGTACTTATTTTTCAGCTTTTCAAGCTAAACCATTTAGAGAGAGACTCAAGTTAGACATGTTAGACCAATGGAACATGTTTTATTATATTTGGGTCTATTATCTCATAACAGAGCTTTTAACAATGACAATTATTTCTTTTCTAAAGACCTACAAATGTATTTTTTAAGACAGTCCAGATAATCAGGATATTTCACTATTAAAAAGATCTACCAAACCACAATTCAGGCACATTGCTCTTTAATAGTCACAAAGTAGTTTGTGAAAAATATTTAAGATTGAGTACAATGTTTCAGTGGTACAGGACTCTCAAAATATGTGCTATTGATGGCAAATGCAAATCAAGAGATATACTAAGACTGCTGAAAGTACTTATGAAAGATCATGATGGGAAAAAGACTGAGACTCAAAGATGAATTCCAATTTTGCAAGACACTGGTAAAGATTTATATAAAAGTCTAAGAGATGCAAAAGTCTTAAAGCTATAGTTATTTAAAATTCTATATTAGTTTGCTATTTTTATAAGGTGGAATCATTTCTCAGCATCAGCTTAGTCTACTGTATCTACAACTAGAAACCTTAAAGGATTCTCTTCTCTTTTTATGAGCCAAGTGTTACACAAATGTGGGATTAAAAGAGCAAGAGACAAAAAAAACAAAAAGTATACTTTCAATACCAAAAATTCACATGTACAGTGTTATATATATACCATTAAAATATCAAAATTTTGATAGCTAGCAGTATGAGGCTGAGACAAGTAGTAACTGCTTTCATTTCTTCTGAAAACATTCAGTTACTTCCTAAATTTACCTAAATTATTAACAAGGCAGACCTCAGGGTGCCTGGGTGGTGGCACTGCTGATTAAGCGGCCCGACTCTTGGTTTTGTCTCAGATGGTGATCTCTGGGTCATAAGATCAAGCCCTGCTCAGTTCAGAGTCCACTTGACACTCTTTCTCCTTCTCCCTCTGCCCCTACCCTGCTTGCTAGCTCTCTTTCTAAAATCAATAAATAAAATCTTAAAAAAAAAGTAAAGAAAAAAAAGAAGGCAAATCTCACATCAGATTGACTGCCTAAGGTATAGAAAATAATCTTACTGTTTACTATTTGTTTCTTTTAATAACACAGAAACAATTTGTTTTTATTTTTTTAAAGATTTATTTATTTATTTATGATAGACCTAGAGAGAGAGAGGCAGAGACACAGGAGGAGGGAGAAGCAGGCTCCATGCCGGGAGTCCGACACGGGACTCGATCCCTGGGCCAAAGGCAGGCGCTAAACCGCTGAGCCACCCAGGGATCCCCCACAGCAACAATTTTAAATCTGACTCTAGTAAAGAAGCATTCTTCTTCCAAGATGAACATTTACATAAGCTACTATAGCTTACAATTAATATAATGGGTCAAAATTCTGAGAAAGAAAAATGGTTAAATTTGATCTTAACCTTCAGTTAAGATACATTTTTATGCCTATCAAATATTAGTGGCTATGCAGTGCTCATTTTTACCACATTTCAAAAGTTATGTCTTGGGGTAGCCCGGGTGGTTCAGCGGTTTAGCGCAACCTTCAGCCTAGGGCGTGATCCTGGAGACAAGGAACAAGTCCCATATCAGACTCCCTGCATGAAGCCTGCTTCTCCCCGTGTCTCTGTGTCTCTGCCTCTCTCTCTCTCTCTCTCTCTCTGTGTGTCTCTCATGAATGAATGAATGAATGAATGAATAAATAAATAAATCTATCAAAAAAAGTTATGTCTTTTAACATGTATTTTTAGCAAATGAATAGCATAGAGTAATCAGCCCAAAGTTCAAGTCAGTTTCTAATATTAAACAGGATTTCAAAGGAATCTTTAGAGCTAAATTAGTAGCCTAATATTTCCAAATAACCAAAAGTTAAATTAACTATTAGTTGAGCTATATGAAATTGCCATTGCTATAGGTCAAAAAGTTAAATCTTGGCAATTTTGTGTGGCTTAACCTCATAAGTTTTTTAGACAGTTCCAATTCTATAGAAGAGCAAATATACACAAAAAATGTTTATATCATGCGCAAATACATGTGAAAAAGTGTTTCCGAAGAAACAACTAAATTTAATTGTACAAAGAGAAATAATAGTGGGCTTTATGAAAATGGGGGAAAAAAATCAGGTAGTTCAACAGGTTACTGAAATCCTGGTGGTGATCGATAAATCGACTTCTGCTTCACCTTTTATGAAGAGGCTGTACTTAGCAAATCACTGTGTAAGCTGCTTCAATAACAGCACTCCTGCTATCAAGTTTACTTGCAATGATTCCAACAAAGAAATTAATTTCTTAGATGACAAGAAAAGGTTATCTGAAACAGGGAAAACACAGGAGACTAAGCTTTCTGCTAATAAAACAGACAAATATCAGTCTAGGCGCTGAATTCAGAGCTGTTTTAAGCTCTGCAAGATCTGAAGTCCCTGTAGCCTAACTACTACCATTACTTTAGACACATATA
>NW_027326535.1:0-37364 GCF_048164855.1 Canis lupus baileyi
CACGTTAATGGAAATCAGTGCCAACATAAACAAAGTGTCTTTACTGAAAAATGACTATATTTTTCAAAACAAAACAAATTAGGAGGAAAGTAGCGTTGTTCAACATTTGTGCAAATATCTTGATGGCTTAAAAGAAGGCAGCTGCTCCTTGTATCTGCTTCTGGATTCATTCTGTTAATCATTGTACTTCTACTGACTCTGCAAAACAGCACTGTTCACTCATGAGAGAATGAAAAGGAAAGGTAGATAACATTTTAGAAGTATTATTAAGACAGTTTTGACACTACAGATCCCCTGAATGGATTTTGGGGACTTCTAGGGGGGTCCCTGGGCCATCTTGAGAACCACTAGTTGGTCAATAAACTTGATGGCACAAAGAATGTCTTGTCGATGCCATTTGTCTGGTTGATGGCACAATACTAGTCATGGCTCAGACCATCCAAGGTTAAAAAAACGGACTGCTCCGTAGCCTAAGATACGGGAATACATAAATACCGATTTGGATTTTAAGTTCTAAAACTTTCACACAAGCTGCAGGAAGGTCAGGGACCTTTGTCACCGCGGATTTGCTGGGATGAGAAATAAAAATATTCCTTTCTCATGATTTTTTTTTTCATTGGGAACCTTATCTGACTGTTTCTGTAAGCCATTTAAAGTGTCATTGTTGTGAGATTCAAATATATATTCCTTTCCGGTATCCAGCCTTAACGACCCCATCAGGCGTCCAGTGCGTAAATAAGTCTGTTGGGGCCCAGCTGGCTTTCTCTTCTAGAGGTTTCCAGAAAGTCCAAATCTCCCCCGTTTTTCCTGGTTGCTATTTGAAGTATGTGGATTGTGACGATTACAAGACTGGTGTACTCCAAGTTTCTCGAAGCCTTAGTTTATTGTAGACTGTGTATTTTGGCAGGCTGCTTGAGAGCACAGAGCCTGGCTTTCCACCAGGGTGAAAGTCCCACATTTTCTTTGGGCACTCTTCCTTTCCTGCTTCCCAACAGACTCATCAGGTTCCCATAGTAACACTGTTGAGGCTCAAAGTAGGCCAGATCCCCCCCCAGAACACAGTCTCCTAATCACCTCTCCTCAGAGTACCCCCCGTTTTCTTCCACCCTGCTTGGTTTTCTTTCATCCTCTGCCCAAGGAGTTCGATAATTGCCTGGTGCAGCTCATTCACAATAGTCTCCGTCAGTAGTACTTGGCTACCCCTGAAGTGAGTTTGGCACATAATAAACCTTGGAAATAAATGTGATACCAGGGTTACCGGTATTTACAAGATTTTATTACATCTGTAAAACTCATTATTTTTGATATTATGCCCCAATTTTAGAAATCTAAATGCATTTTTACACTCCCATTGCTTGACTAACAGATAAGGAAGAAGGGGTATACATACCTACAAAGAAAGTTGCACAGCCATAAACGAGGATGAGATCTTGCCATCTGTGATGTGGGTGGACCAAAGGGCATTATACCAAGTGAAATAAGTCATACTGAGAAAGACTAACACAGTATGATTTCATTCATGTGTGGTATCTAAAAAACACAATGATAAAGCAAACAAAAAGCAAATTCTAACCTACAGATACCAAGGACAGACTGATAGTTGCCAGAGAGAATGGGGTGAGGGATGCACGAAACCAGTGAAGGGGAGCGGGAGATAGAGGCTTTCAGGTAAGCAATGAATAGGTCCCGGGATAGAGAGCAGCACCGCCGGACGGTGACAGATGGTAGCTACACTTGAGGTGAGCATAACGTATTAGTTGGAGAAGCTGAGTCACTAAGTTGTATGCCTGAAACTAATGTTAACACCGAGGGTCAACTATACTGAAAAAAATTAAAAAGTAATTAATATACTCATATCACGCATCTTACAATTCGCATGACTCTCTCAGGACACCGGGATGTAATGTGAAATGGTAGTTATCATATATTCATAAAAATGACAAACTGACATGTATTTCACTGCTTCTAGTTTACAAAGTTCTTTCATGGACATTGTTTCCTTTAATTCACAAGAAATGCTCTTTGGGGCAGTTGCTGTAATCCCTGTTCTACAGATGAGAAGGGAAAATTGTGCCCCAGGAAGGGGGTAAGCACTTTGCTTGAGTAACTCACAAAGCTGCTTCCCAACCCCAGGTATTTGGCTTCAAAACCCAGCACCCTTCTGCTCTGCGGGTGTTTCGCTCATGTCAGTTATTTGAATATAATCTTAACGGATTTATTATATCCATGTATTTGAGTGTGCTATATCCATGAACTTCAGCATTTTAACTCATTTTGCTACTTAAATAAGTATATTGAAAAGTGGTTTTTGATTACTATAATTTAAATAGTATAGTAAAATATAGTTTTATTTTGCCTTATTTTTTTTTTAAAGATTTTACTTATTTATTTGAGAGAGAGACAGAGAGCAAGAGCATGAGCAAGGGCGGGGAAGTGGAGAAAGAGGGAAGGAGGAAAGGACAGAGGGGCAGAGGGAGAAGCAGACTCCTCGCTGAGCAGGGAACCCAATGTGGGGCTTAGTCCCAAAACCCCAGGATCATGACCTGAGGCGAAGGCAGATGCTTAATGGTCTGAGCCACTCAGACCTTTATTTTGCTTTAAAATAAACCATAAAAATAAAGACAAACGTAAAGCAAAGTTATTGAATTCTGGTTAGCGGCTGTTGCCTACTAAACCGCTTGAGGTCCTATATTTCTGCTGTTAAAAAGGGAAAATAGCATGAGATTGAGAAGATACTCACTCATGTCACAGAAATATCGAACTAGGGTATGTTCCCTCAGAGCCCTGAAAACAAACTGAGCAAGGACAAACTGTAACAGTGCACTAGGTAAAATCATTTTAGTGCCCTTCTGGGAGGTGCCCAGGTGTAGTGTGGTATATCTGAAAGAGTAATGGAAGAAAAGAAATATAGTTAGAGACCAGGGTCAAGTTTACACTAAAAGTAACTGGTGAGAGAGTCACCCCAACTCATCTAAAGATGAATTACACTTGTCCAGGAGGAAGGAGGTGGAGGTAAGTAAAACTCGGGCACCATTTCAAAGGATTTTCTCTACAGGAGAGAGCCACGTGCATCAAAGATTCCACTTTGGAAAGAAGATAGGAGGGGCCCATTTCTCTTAACCTTTCTCATGTATGAGCTCTACGCTACTGGGATAAACAGAAGGAAGCTGCTCTCGTTTCCCAGGCCCTGTATGGCTGTTGAGCAGGCGTAGGAGGTCAAGGTCTGTAGACACTTGAAAACCCTTCGTGGCTCACATGCGTGCAGCTGTGCACTGGGTGGGAAGCTCCGGCATAGGAAACTGATGAGAGGACCACAGAACAAGGAGATATAAGACATGGTTCCTCACTGCAAAGAAGTCACAATTTCTTCCAGAAACATCTATGGAGCATCTTCCATGAGCAAGGCACTGTAACAGGTACTACGGGCATGGGACAGATTCATACTGGGCACAATACCAGGTTTACCATGGAGAAAACCCCATCGAGTACCTATGACTTGTAACATATAGCTACAATTTCAAACTTATGAGTATCCAAGAAATGATGACTATATATTTCTCTGCCTAATTAAACTTATTTATTTATGTTTTATATACTTTTGGTCCTTCCAATAATAGCCTCATTAAAAAATGAGTAAGCTCCTTTCTCTCTTCAGAAAGACAAAGTTTACTGAGCAGTAACAATATAATAGGCATCTTACTCGTGTGTCGTATAAATACATTATTTTGACCTTATCCATCACCCAGAATCAGAATACTAACCTTTACAAATGAGGAAGTTTTGACCACAGAGAATAAGTGAACAATGGATAAAAACCTAGCCTCAGCTGGAGGCAAGTCTGACTTCAAAGCTGATCTCCTTTCACTACAACGTACTGCAGTTCTCTGAAAGCTATTTCTGTCAACCTTAATCTTGACTTAATGAAACACAAACAGCAAATTATCCAGTGGTAATGAATTAGGTTCCTCCTTTACGTGCTTCACAGGCTGGTAGCTGGACAGAAAACAGAATTACACTCACACACACACACACGTACACACGTACAAAAGCATTAAGATTATAAATTGTAATAATACTGTGCTTTAAAAATGTAAAGTCACCTATTCATATAAAAAGTGATGTTCTTGGTAGTAGGAGAAGACAACAAACACTGTTCCATTGTTAATCAACAAATAGTTACAGGATTCCAATAAAATGAAAATCCCCTGACAGATGCACTAAAAGTCACATATTGGGTCTCTCTGGGGTGTTTCTACTCAAAACGTTTAAGCAGATTTTTGATTGAACCCTTGGAGCTCAGTAACAGAAGGGATTCAAAATGACAAACCTCCATGTCCAGTTCTGATTCAATAAGTTTGAGAAAAGTCTTGATACTCTGCATTTTCATAGGGGAGACCGAAACTGCTGGTACTGGGGCCACACTCTGGGGAGTAAGGGTCTGGGACATGCCAATCAAAGTGTGGTCCATAGACCAGTGAAATGTGGGTGACTGGTCTCCAATGGATTAAATACAGAAATCTGCAGTAAGCATTCGGAAATTTTTGTAGCATTTTGGACAGTAATTTTATGTTTGTTGACTGTAATGAAATTGGGGCTTATAATTTATATGTGTTTTTTCTTAATCTCATCTTTCTAGAACTTATTTTTAATAGATTTAACAAAAATATTGGTCTGTGGCAGATTGGATATCTTATACATGGTCCTTTATCACAAATGATTTGAGAAGCACTGGTCTAGAACAAAGTCCCTGGCTCATGAAACATGCATTAAAATTGGGGAAATATGACAAACATACAAACACAAGACAGAATGTGATGGAGACCATGCAAGAAGTTAAGAGTTTTGAGAGTCTGGAGGAGTGAGAGGAAGTAGAACGACCTGGCGTTTATGGAACACCTGTTTATATACAACACATCACGCTAAGACCTTAACGGTTAGGCCACACAAAACCCCATGTTAAAAATGAGGAAATTAAAGATCAGAGAGATTAATTTGTGTCAAGAAGGGACAGGGCTCCCTAGCTTTAATATGGATCCTCGTATTTTTTGAACACCCTCCCCACGTATTACCTGGATCACACAGTATGAGTCTCACTTTCCCCAACTTAAATCCAGACACTTCATTTCTGACCTTCATTATTGCCAGGGTGCAGGCAGGTGTGTGCTCTAGGTTTGGTGTTACGAGGACAGGAGCAGTCAGGGGCTGGACACATGGACACCAGACTGAGGATAGTAAAGAAGACACTGTTGGTTTCTATTATGGGTTGAATTTGGGTTGAATTGCACATTCCACCCTGCCAACAATTTCACATGTTGAAGTCTTAACCCCTATTACCTCGGAATGTTACATTATTTGGAAATAGGATCATTGCAGATGTAATTAGTTGAGTTCATACTAGGGTGGGTTCCTAATCCAGCAGGAAAGAGAGATTTGCCCATAGATACACACAAGGGGAATGCCATGCAAAGAGGAAGGTGGTGCAGGAGAAGCCAAGGATCAAAGATCACCAGCAAAGCGCCAGAAGCTAAGAGAGAGGCATGGGAAGGGTTTTCCCTCACTTCCCTCAAAAGGAACTGAGCTTCCTTCTGAGGAACTTCAGAGCTGTGAGACAATAAGTTCATGTTGTTTAAGCCGCTGCTGTTTATCATTTTCTAGAAGTAACATTTGAGCCACCATATTGAAAACTCTTAGTGTGAAGCAGGCTTTAAAAAAAAAAATGACCCAGGAATATCATAGAGTGATGGTAAAACATCAAAGATACTAAGAAATATCTTAAAAATGATGAGAACAGAAAGAGAACTTGTGAGTTCCATCCTGGGGTAATTCTGTAGGGCCTGAAGAGAGGGTTAGAATCAGGCACACGAGGGTTACCTTCAGAGTGAGGAGGGCAAGACTTCCATCTCAACTCCACTTTGCCTAGAGTCGGGCTACAGAGTGGCTTGGGGAACTCCCATCGGGCCGTGGAAAACAAATGTCGGACGAGAAAATCAAAACTGTGTTGCCCGTGTGCTCGCACACACTCGAGGTGGGGAAGGGGGGTGGAACCTTCTCTTTCTATTTAGTTGTTTCTGTTCTCCTGGATATGTTGGAAAGAATAGAGCTCGATATGTCCATAAATATTCAATCTGGTATATTGTGTAGTAAGTATCCAAACCAAGTACTACTCTAGGTCTGTAAATGTGAAAATAAATGATATTGTCCCCCTCCCCCTGCTCCATGGATAACTTCACCTGTCGTGCTGCCTATTATAACTATATGAAAAAAATACAATTTTTGAGGGCAGTCTGTTCAGCTGAAGTACATATAGTTTCTCTAGGATTTAAGGGTCCTTGTTGGAATCTTTCTAGAATGTAGACATTTACTCTGGAACTTTGCTAAATTCCTTTTCATCCCATTTTGGTAAGTTGGGTTAAGAAAAGGACATAGATAAGTGAGTCCCCGTGATTCTTATTTAGGAATCAATACTATCGCTTTAGGGTTTTTTGTTTTATTTTTTGTACACACTTCAAGGAGGCAGTTAAAGTAGGATCTATAAACTGAGTACCCTTGAGCATCAGTCTAAAACTTCAATACTGAGGCATTACCGAGTTTACTTTTAGTGTCCAAAGGAAATGCGCTTCCAAATTAAACTGAAAGAACCATAGAGGAAGCCAAAGACTTTCTCTTCAATAAGACATTGCTACCAAAAGGAGGAAGGGTGATGATAACCCTATAAGGGTTTTTCTTTAAAATCTCTACATACATTACTGCTCATTCTTCATTTTTCATCGTTGCCACACTTAGTTTTTATGGATCACTTTATATACATATTTCAGGGAGAAGTTTGCTTCAAGTCTCAGAAATCAGCTAAATAATCACTGCCTCATATATGAAAGAAACGTTTCCTAAGGAGGAAAATATATTGTTTTTATTTCTGAATGACTTTTTTGTTGTTCGTAATATATTTCAAAGGGCTTGGAGAGATATGTGTGGGCGTTTTATCCATCGATGCTAAATTTATTTCCTTGTTATGGCCTTAGTGAACAATGCTGGTTCACGATAATAATAAAAAGTAAAAAAAAAAAAAAAAGACCTAGTTTATTTATTTTTTTAAAAGATTATTTATTTATTTATTCATAGAGACACACAGAGAGAGAGAGAGAGAGAGAGAGAGAGGCAGAGACACAGGCAGAGGGAGAAGCAGGCTCCATGCAGGGAGCCCGATGTGGGACTCGATCCAGGGTCTCCAGGATCACGCCCTGGGCTGAAGGCAGCACTAAACTGCTGTGCCACTGGGGCTGCCCAAGACCTAGTTTATTTTGAGATCTGCAGTCACCAGTCAACTAGTTCTTTTTAGTGCCAGTAGAACTAACAATGGAGTTTATAATTCATGATAAGGGTAATAACTAATACTGTTTTCTTTACAAAAAATAGTGATAGAAGAATGCTAAGCATTTTATTCCCAAAAAGAAGATGAGGGGTGCCTGGCTGGCTCAGTCGGCGGAGCACAGGACTCTGGATCTCAAGGTTGTAAGTCCAAGCCCCATGGTGGAGGTAGACATTACCCAAATCCAGTCCTAAAAAATAAAAAAAGAAAGAAAGAAAAAGAAGAAGAAGAAGACAATGAAAATCAGAAGTAAGCTATGTAAGAGGTTAGTTAGGAATGGCTACTTCACTTTTATATTCTTTCAGCCTTAAAAATATCTGAACCATAAAGAGGAGACAGGGAGGGAGAGAGGGAGAGAAAGAAGGAGGGAGTGGAAATAAAAAATTAAAAAATAAATTCAAAAAGAAAGAAGGAGGGAGTGGGAGAGGTCGGTGATGGAGGGAAAATGAGCAGTGGGATAGTGGAAAGCAGGGGGGGTTGGGATCAGAAGGTGTGGCACAGACTCTTGGGCACCAAGATGGTTGGGGGGATGTTTACTGTCTTTGAAGATAATTTTCCGAGCTGCCATGTGTAGAAACAGAAGACGGTGTGAGCAAAGCCTTTGTAAGCTGTCAAACACCGTGAAGGGGACAGTGTTGCTCCGACTGGCTGAGAGAAGAGCCTAGACCTGTGCCCCGAGAGAGGGGCCTTGTCCACTGTCACCGGCCCCAGGGGAAGAGCAGGCCCCTGGAGGAGAGTGACCCGCGGCCTCCCACAGCAGCGTGTCCCACAGGAAGCGCCCCATGGAGAGCACCTTGTGTCCCTTTGGGTGACCACTGGGCACCTGTTGACAGCACAGTCTCCAGGGCTGCTCATCCTGAGGAAGAGGACCCACAGGAGGGAGGGCGGTGGCACCCAGAGGCAGCGGCCTGAGGAGCAGGAGCGCCTCTCCCTTCTGCCCAGAGCCGGAAGGGACACTGCGGGAAGACGTTGAGAGATGTCACAAGGTCTCACGGGGTGCCCAGGACCCTCCTCGAGCCCCAGGGACCCTGCTCTGAGAGGAGGCTGCTCGGCGGCTGCTTGCCAGGGTTGGCCCCACGTTGCCCCCCCAGGGTACGGGTCTCAAGCGTCACCTGTCCCCAGAGTGCAGGTATCTACTCACAATCACACTGAGGGAAAACTCTTTCTTGTAAACAATGAACCATCACTTGGCCCTTATTGTCTCTCTCTCCTTCCCATCAGAATGTGAGCGCCGAGAAGCGACAGGCTCATCTTGTTCGCGTGTCGCCGTTGCCTAGGACAGTGTCCAACACATCGTAGGCCTTGAAGACACTGATGAGTGAGTAAATGAAGAGAGTGATAAAGATCCGGTTACGGTGCAGATACAGGCCATCAGCCAAAAGGAAATGATGTGATCTTACGATCCATGGGTGGATTCAGCTGATATAAAACGTTTGTCCCCCCCCCCCCAAATTCCACAGGGATACCTCTTTGTGGGTAGCCAGTAATCTCCTTAAAGTCTGGCCTCCATCCATATTGTACCCCCTTTTCCTCCTCTTCCCACCTTCCTCGGGGCTTCCCCTCGCCCTCCCCCTCACCACCTAACCCCCAGTCTCTCTTCTGGCCTGCAGATGAGCTCTAGGTTCCGTCATGGACAGGCGACGGCCGGTCCTTACTTCCCAACTAGGAGTAGGCTCAAGGTTTTCCGGCTTAGGGGGCAAATATCCACAAGAAAAACCGTATTTCTCTTGCCCTGTTGATCGCACTTCTGTAGCAGTTTCCAGGGGCTATTATGCTAGTAGTTTCTGTTGCTTTTTCTCTTACCCTGATGAGGAGGGTAAGGGATAGAAGGACAGGGCTGGAGGCTGGAGGGATGTAGAAAACCCCACTGCACAACTGGAGCTACTCTCAGGGGGATGGCAGCTCAAGAACTCTTGAGAGGCCCCTAAAATAGCTGCTTACATCTCAATGTGCGTAACAATCACCTGAGCTTTTGTTGTTGGATTTTGCTTCAGGAGTTCTGGGATGGGGCTCAAGAGTCTGCATTGCTAATAAGCAACCGGGTGGTCCGTGGGTCCACGCTTTAGTCAATCCCTATTGAGAAACATTTTCCGTTTGCACCCCTGCTTTAAAACAGCATTATTGAAGACAAAGGGCGCGGTGATTTTGGAATCTGCTAGAACTAGGTTTGAAATCTGGCTCCACTAGTTCCTCAAAAGACATTATTTATAAGTAAGACTTCTCTAAGCCTCAGTGAGTTAAGCACCTGCCTTGGGCTCAGGTCATGGTCCTGGAGTCCTGGGATCCAGCCCCGTGTTGGGCTCCCTGCTCAGTGGGGAGCCTGCTTCTCCCTCCCCTCCCGCCTGCTGCTCCCCCTGCTTGTGCTCTCCCTCCTTCTCTGCCTATAGGTCTCTCTCTCTGTTAAATAAATAACTAAATAACTAACTAACTAAGTAAATAAATAAATAAAATCTTAAAAAAAATACAGTTCCCGCCTTACCTTATCCATTAATCTCACCCGATGACATTAGGAACACTGTTCAGTGCCAATCAGACTCCCTCACGGAAAGATATGCCTTACATTAGAGGCCCAAACCCTAGAGATGCTGCTTTGCTCCCCGCTCCCAAGATGCCACTTAGGTTCTGTCCGGGTCTTAAGCGGCTC
The DNA here is from genome assembly GCF_048164855.1 of Canis lupus baileyi. NCBI lineage: Eukaryota > Metazoa > Chordata > Mammalia > Carnivora > Canidae > Canis > Canis lupus. The sequence goes on from NW_027326535.1 coordinate 10,011, forward strand.
CCCTTACTGCAGTAAGCAATGAACTTGTCTTTACTTCATCACGCCGGTCAGTTTACCGTTCTCTTCAGCGAGCTGGAAATCAATAATCTCTTCTATGAAAATGAAGATCCAGACAAACATAATTAATTACTTGTTATTTCCTGAAGATATTGTGCTTTCTCATAGTCTGTGCTTTTGCACTATTGATTCCTTTTTTCCTGGAATATTATCACCTTGTCTTGATTTAACCTTCAAGACTCCGGCTGACTGTTCCTTCCTCTTTTTTTTTTGTTGAAACACTAACCAGCAACCTAGAGCCCTGGTGCTTCTGCGCTTCCACAGCATCCAGAAAGCCTTTCCCATCCTATCCTATCCTATTGTTTTCTGACTGCGTGGTTACACACTTTTCTCTCCTAAAGACACTGTGTTCCCTGAATATAGGGATTGGGCCCCATCTACTTCTATCTGTGCCTTAAATAATGAAAGAGGCTTACTAGTTGATCAATAAATATTTATTGAATGTTGAGTGAAAAACATTTAGCTTAAGCTATTTGGAGAAAAATAGAATAAAGACATTTTTGTCAAAAGGAGCTTGGGCTTATTTTCATAAGGGTATCTTTTGCATCCTCAATTGCACGCTCCTTTTCGTTCTAGGTAACCCTGAGCAATGTTACCCCCGGGAGTGGCACTCTCGCAGTCAACGAAACGGGGTCCTGTGGATGATGTTAGATGCCTCTGTTGGAAAGGTAATTTCTTATTTCCCTTCCATCTAGTGATTACAGATGACAATTAAGGGCCTGACGTCGGCCCAGCCCTCTGTCAGAGGAGCAGATGGTTTCTGTCCCTCCTTCAGGAAAATTTTATCTCCTCTGGCATCGGTCTGGATATAAATGCCGTCAGTTTCATGATACGAAATAAAGGATAAGCATTTTGTTTAGCACAATCAAGAGCTGGAAGAAGGACCAAGTTGTGAGATTCATGGCACTGTGACGGCTGATAACAGGTCAGCTACACACAGGTCGGTGTCTGTGTACGTGTTATTTACTCCCCACGCTCAACACCTGCCTTATTGCATAGCCACGGTTAATCCAACCTACGGGCTATTGGAGGTGGCAATAGAATTTTAAAAATTTCTAACTACACTGTAATGTAGGGGTTCAGGAAAAAGCATCAGGGTTCATAACTAGCAGGTTTTGACAAGAGCTAAATCGACGTTTGCAGTGGTGAAGCGTTTCCTAGATAACAGGACATCACAGAAGCTGTTGAGGAAAAAAGTTAAGTCTAACAAACACTAACCTGGATTGATATCCTGCATTAGCAGAGCAGGCTGCTTCGGGAAGAAGGCAAAACTCTGCGCCTCGTATCTGAGTTTCTGATGCCTTGGATCATTTGGAGGGAGGATTATTTAATAGATAAGTTCAGTGTGCAGCAGCAAGTCTCAGCTATTTTCATACCTTTGAGTGTCACCTAAAAATGAAAGAAATAACCCTTCTCATAACATAAGCTAGTCAACCCTCTGTGCGTTCGGTGCCACGCTTGTCTCGTGGCCTGATGATCATAAGCAGGGTAGCTTATTTGTGTTGAGTCCCGGTGATTCTGATGTCTCTGGCTGGTGTTTATCCTATTTTTCAGGAACGTGCATAGAAATCATAATGGTTTCTTATAAGCATATTGCAATTTTTGTCTGTCACATGCATCGTGTGTGATCCTTGAACAATTCAGTGGGGCAGGAATGTACCCATTTGACTGCGGAGACGGAGAGTCAAGCACAACAAATGACTTTCCATAGGTCACGTCGCTGGTGAATGGTGGAGCTGGTGCCAGAACTCGGAGCTCCTGTCTTAGAGAAGCAGTGTTCTCTGTCCTACAATACACAGATCCCTGTTAATATATTTTAAAATAATTACAGAAGAGATGTTACAGACCCTTCACGTAGAATCTGATCAATGTTTATTTTGAGAGAAGTGCACTAATATAGCATTAGTTTTAATTGTATTCCCCATTTGAGAACAGTAATCATGAGAAGAAATTAAAAGATTGAGTTCAGGATTGATTTTCTTGTCTTTTCAGCAACCACTGCATCTTCAAGGAACTCATAGAAAGGCTTTTTTTTTTTTTTTTCAGAGATTGTTTTGACTTTTAGGGTCTTGGACATAGTCTCAGTATTCAGTGCGATATTAATCATATTAATCATAGTGGCTTTGAACTCAGAGCTCTCCCTATGGATGCTCCTACGCTTTGCAAACAGTGTCAGGGCAAACAAATACATGCTTACGCAGAGCCCGGTAAGATAATTAGTGACACAGACTGACGGTTTCTAAGCGTGAGATTGTGCGAGGGCCTATGTTGGGTATTTGTTCGACATGTAGTTTCTTCAGTTAATATTTACAATCCTACATCCATATTCTGGGTGTGGAAACAGGCTCAATGGAATTAAGGAACTTAACTAAATTCTCACAGGTGTTAGGGGACTGAGTTAGGATTCGAACCCTGGTCTCTCTGCTTTCAAAGTCCTTTGTACTCAAAGACATTGATTTTCCTTTATCACGTTGTGGAGCCTCAGAAATAGGGAGGGATGGGGAGCCTGGGCGTCTCAGTCAGCTAAGGGTCTGCCCTCAGCTCAGGTCACGATCCCAGGGTCCTGGGTGCAGGCTTCGTGCTCAGCAGGGAATCTGCCCCCAGCTCTCCCCCTGCCTCCCCCTACTCGTGCTCTCTTGTGTGCCCTCACTCTCTCTCTCAAATAAATACATAAAATCTTAAAAAAAAAAAAAAAAGAAATAGGGAGGGACAGAGGAGGGACTTCTGCTGGAGGGAAGAGAGATAGAGGAGTGGAGACAATAGAACTTTGGAGGAAAAAGAGAGGTGATAGCACGTGGGAACTACGTGAAGATAGAAGTCGGGAAGATACGGCTTCTTGTCCAGACTCTGGTATAAACTGGTACGACTTTGGAGACGTCACTTAACGATCCTGTCATTTAATTTCTTAGTTGAATTGAACACCTAATTGTTCCTTAGATGTGGATGTTGGACTTGAGTGGCAGTTTTGTAGACAGGTTCTCTGAGTTCCAGAGATTCAAAGAGTAACACGGTTTCCAGGAGGACACTAAAACGAAAAGAATGCAGCTCACTCATATATAAAAACATATACATAACTATGCAAAATGTATTTTTTGCACTAATTTAACGAACTTTTACTATTTACTATGTACCGTGAATTTACTAGCAAATTGAACATAGAGTTGTAGGAGAAAACCATACATATCCCTCACAGAGATTATGGTCCCAAAGCACCAAGGCACTTAAAAAATATCACATTAATAAATAAATATACAACTACGGATTGTAATATGTGCTAATATTTTATTTATTTATTTATTTATTTATTTATTTATTTATTTATTTATTTATTTATGTGAGACATACACAGAGAGGCAGAGACACAGGCAGAGGGAGAAGCAGGCTCCCTAAGGGAAGCCTGATATGGGACTCGATCTCAGGACCCTGGGGTCACATCCTGAGCTGAAGGTAGCCCCTCCACCACTGAGCCCCCCAGGCGCCCCAATATGCGCTAGTATCAGATGTTCAGAACTATCTGAGAAACTGTACCCCATGATCTAACTTCAATTCATGTGGACATGGGAGGTTTCTCCGAGGAGGTAACATCTAAAGCAAGACTTGACAGATGACTGAGAAGAGTGGGAGAATGTTCCAGGCAGGCAAGTGTACGTGAAGGGAGTGGAGAAGAATTCGGCCTGTCAGAGAAACACGTAGCAGACCCCCTGGGTGTACCTGCCGCGTTCGCTGAGTCCCATCTGCTCTCTTCCCCACCGGGTCCCGGCGACTGTCCCACTGGAGTCCCGTGGCTCATTGTTCCTCTGGGCGAGGCCTCAGCAAGGCCTCCATCATGCTCAGCACAGCAGGTTGCATGAGGGTGTCTAAAACACCCAGGAAAAGCTGGCTTGCGTCTCATAAAAAGTTCTCCAGAGCATGTGAAGGATGGGGCCAGTTAGAGAATTAGCAGAACCCTAATATCTAAACCTAACAGTAAAACAAAACACAATAGAAAAAAAAAAGGATCTATTGACTGATCCTACTTAGGAGCAGAAATACAACAAAATCAGGGGCTGACAAGCAAACTCTTGAAGTAAAAGAACAATGACCCCAAGTGTAGGTAGAACTTACCCTTTTTCTTTTTTTTACCAAAAATTAGTATTACAAAGTCAATTAATAAGACATATTTAACAACAAATCAGAGAGGAAGAGCCACAATCCACGTCAGTGACAGCCGAGGTCCCTCTTAGGCATGAGGTGAGAAGGAGACAAGGGTCTTGGCTGCCGTGTCCGCTGATGCGGGCAGGGGGTGGTGGCACTGAGACCTGCCTTCTCGCTGTCGCGAGCCAACTGTGAGCGGACCTGTGACCCCTGGGGACCAAGCACAGCTCCAGGAATCCTTTGAGAGGACTGACTGGAGACTCAAAGAAGCCCCATTGGCCCATTGACCCCTGAAAGCCCAAGTGGCCCTCAAGAAGCGAGGCATTGCCTGAACCAGAGGGTCCGGGAAGCGACCCCGACCAGACAGATGTCCAGGGAACTTCTGAAGAAGCCCGGGAGAGAGCTCGTCGGCTTTGGGCACCGCACTGGTCACACGCAGGGCTCTCTGAGGCTGGGTTGCCATTGTTTCAGGCCCTTCGACTGTTCTTCAGTCTCTGGAAGGGGTGAGAAAGAGCAGCCAGCAATGGGGAAGAGATGCAAAAGGAAAGAGAAGGTGGAGAACAATGACAGGCCACCCCCAGCCCCAGGCCTTTCCAGATGCAGGCTGTCCAGGTTCAGTGTAGGCCCCACTGGATGAGGTGGGATTTTATTAAAAAAAAAAAAAAAAAAGTTCCGTTTTGCAGTAAAATTATGTGATTCTCAGGCAGACCTGTATTCTTTGAAGCTTTAAAGGTGTGAGGAAATTTTATTAGCTAAAAATAACCTCAAAAGTGAAGGGACCTGCCTGAGATTTCACTTCACTCAGGGGTAGGGTAGCCCGCCGCCCAACAGGGCGTGGTGACAAAGAGCGAAATTGTTTTCGTGGAGCCCAACCAAGTCCAGCTTGTTCATTAATCTTTATAGACAATTTCCTGGGTTATTTTCACTATAATTTCCATTTCACTTCCTGAATTTCAAAGCTAAACACACTTACCTGTAAGATCTATTGAATTGGCCCATTTAACAACAACAACAAAAAACACACAGAAAAAACATATTAGTATCGTCCCTAAAATGGTCACCTTGAGAGAGTATACCCAACTCTCATGAAGCTACTTTGCTAAAAAGCATTCTACAAATTTGTCTTCAGTATTTGTTTTAGAAATTGCTTTTAGGCTAATGCTACATTATTTTGTTTTATTTTATAAATAATATTTAATTCATTCAATACATACTTTGTTGATATTGGTGCCCTTTCCTAAGCCAATAAATAAGCCACATGAGCTCAAATAAGCAATTCTGAGCCATCAAACTAAAGGTTTTCCAGAGCACACTGTCCTTGCTTCCATTCAAACACTGGGATACAGCACTCGATCAATGTTCATATGATGCTGCACCAGAAATTTATCTCAGACTCAAGTGTCTATTGGCATATTTTCTTTTCTTTTCTTTTCTTTTCTTTTCTTTTCTTTTCTTTTCTTTTCTTTTCTTTTCTTTCTTTCTTCTTTTCTTTTCTTTTCTTTTTTCTTTTCTTTCTTTTCTTTTTCCTTTCTTTTATTTCTTTTCTTTCTTTTCCTTTTCTTTTTTTTCTTCTCTTTTCTTTTTTTCTTTTCTTTTCTTTTTTTTCTTTTCTTTTCTCTTCTTTTCTTTTCCTTTCTTTTCTTTTTTCCTCTTCTCCTTTCCTATTCTTCCTTCCTTATTTGTTTCTCTCTCTCTCTCTTAACTTTTTAACTATATGTTCCTGATCTAAATATTGAAATAATTTAATATATTGGTTTTTAGGTAACATTTAAAAAGACTTATTCATAGCAACACTCAATCCCATTATTTTTAAAAAAGATTTATTTATTTGTTTGTTTAGAGAGTGTGTGTGAGTACTTTGTACCAGTATAAAGGTAGGAGGAAGGGTGGGGGGAGAGGCAGAGGGAGAAAATCCACAAGCTGACTCCCCACTGAGTGTGTAGCCCCATGTGGGGCTCAGTCCCACAACCCATGAGATCATGACCTGAGCAGAAACGAAGAGTCAGATGCTCAATCACCTGAGCCACCCAGGTGCCCCTTGGTCCCAATATTGTAAGGTTATTTTTGAAAATTTACATATTCTTAATGGAGATTATATTTACATGGTTTAAAAACCAAAAACACATAAGAAGTTGTACATTTGAGTCTTGCTCCCACCATCTCCTGTATTTCCACCCCGAACTAGTATTCATTTTTATTAGTTTCTTCATAGAATTGAATCCAAGTTTTTGAATCTTTCATTTTATGCAGTTTCATAGGTGCTTTTAAGGAAAAGAAAACAAAATTATAAATTAAAACTTGGTTCTAACTTCTTGTAATTAAAATACCTAATACATGCAAAATTTTCTAGCACATATGACCATTTGAATCCTTCCAGAACCTTGGAAGAAGTCCTTGTGAATGAGAGGTCTGAGTCTGAAAGCTTTTTTAGCTCCATAGAATTGTCCCTATTTTTATCTTCCATAGTTTTGTAGATTAAAAAAAAAAGTAAATAATAGCGTGTTTTCCTTTTTTCCCTTTTTTCTTAATTTGAAACCTTTTTATATGCTCTTTTTTTTTCTTGTTCTTTGCCTTTATTATAGGTCTTATATTTAGAAAGGTTTGTAATAAATAGTGGTTATCTTTATTCTTATACTTTTATGTAGCCCTTAGTCCCCAATTCCCATAAGTAGTGCCCATGAGTTTTGTATGTGAGCAAGAATAAAATTAGCTCATGTTCTCTTCTTCCTCATTTCTCCTGCCTACACTATTCAAATTTAGTCACTAATATTATCGTTCTGAGAGTTTATATTATTAAGTATGCTTAATTTCTATTGATTTATTGTTAAACTTTAAAAGATGTCTTTGATTCTCAGTTGTTACAACAGATGAGGCGATGATTACAATAATACAACCTAATCGTTGTTAATTACTCGGATAATGCAATAATGACCCAACTAACAGATGAATGGAAGCAGAAGGGTGAGATAATGAAGAAAGTAGAGGTAATACAAATTAGCCAAAAACCAGCCCAGCAAACCATAAAACATGTTCATCCTCATTGGTAATTTGAAAAATACAATGCAGACTCACAAGATAGCATTTTATATCTACCAAATTAGGAAATATGAAAACATTGGATGGTATTCAGTGTTGGCATGGATATAGAAAAACTAGACATCTGTGCTCTTTTGGTGGAAGTATAAATTAGTTACAATGACTTTGTACCAGTATAAAATAATACCACCAACTGCTTATTTTCTAAATTGCAAGTGCACTTAGTCTATGACACTGAGATCCAGATCTTATAAGTATTCCATAGCGGAACGCTTCCATGTGTCTATAGGAAGGGTGGTCAAAATGCTCAAAGCAACATACTTTGTAAAAGCAAAATACTAAAACAACTCAAATGCTAACTAACAATAAGAAAGATAAATAAATAGTCCATAAGGGTTTGTATTATAATGGGAATAGTTGTATCCTTAAGTTGGGTACTGAGTATGTAGATGCCCATTTTACCTTTATTTTTATAAATGTCATAGATATTCTTTTAATACATATAACATTTAATGTAAATGATACACTGATTCATTAAAAATATGAATAAAACTGTTCAACCTTACTTATAAGGAAAGAAATGCAAATTAAATATAATACACATTTTAACTTCTATTAGCAAAGATTTTTTAAAAATGCAATGTTTGTTAAGGGGAGTTGAAAATAATCTTTTTTTCAATACTGCTAATTGGAAAGTAAATCAGTTAGGTTTGGTGGGGGGCACAATTTAAGAATATCTTTAAAAAAAGTTTTATTTATTTATTCATGAAAGACACAGGAGAGAGAAGCAGAGACACAGGCAGAGGGAGAATCAGGCTCCCTGCAGGGAGCCCGATGTGGGACTTGATCCCTGATCCTGGGATCACACCCTGAGCCAAAGGCAGATGCTCAACCGCGGAGCCACCCAGGCATCCCTAAGAGTATCTTTTGATTTAGAAAGTCTGTCTTAAGAAAATTGTCCAGACCAATTAATCAGAGCTGCAAATAAAAATTTTATACAAAGATATTTGGTATAGTAGCAAGATAGTTAATTCAATCTAATGTCCAACAGTAGAGAATTGCTTATATTACATATACCCATGCAATAGACTATGTATACATAAACAATAGCATTTGTGAAACATAATTAATTGCTTGAGAGAGGTTCCTTATTTATCCTTAAATAAAAATGTAGGTTACAAAGCTACCTAAGTCTTCTCTTATGTGTATTTAGAAAGCTCTTGTCCCACATAGCTTTACGACTTGGTTCCTTCCTTGAGATTTTTCTCAAATAGCATCATAATCACATAATATCGTTCCCCTCCCTCTTGTCATCATGCTTTATCTCTCTACTCAGCTCTACTTTTTTCCTTATTGCACTTCTCACTGACATCCTGTATACTTTATTCTGTATCTCCCCTGCTGTTTTTAATGTAGCTTTCCTAAGAGCAGGGGCATTTTTTGCTTGCTACCGTATTCCACTGCTTAAAGGAGTATCTGACACATAACAGGGACTCAGTAAATAGTTGCCAAAGTGAATATATAAATATACAAAATATTAATAATGATTATCTCTGGGTAAAGGGCTTGTGAATGATCTTTTCTAACATTTTATTTTTTGTTCTTTTCAAAAATGTATTACTTTAGGAGTCAGAAATAGAAAAAAAATAGCTTTAAATTTTCCCTTATTTTGTAGCAAAATTTACCTCTATGTTTTCTATCTTCTGAAACTGTGCCAATCAAACACCTATCCAATTACATATAAAATTCATTATAATATATCAAATAGTTATCAAATTGCAAGAGAATATCAAATATTTTCTTCCAGTCTGACGTTCCCCTTCCCACCATATTGCTGCCACCTTTTAGATGTTCCTAATTTTCTGTGTTCTCAAACCTTGGCTTTAAAATCACCCTTAAAAATATCCAGAAATGAATCAATTAAGGAATGGAGTTCATTAGTCTCAATTTGTATTTGGTATCACTACTTGGAATACATGAATATTCATCTGGGGCTGAGACAGGACTACACTGGAGTTTAAAGAAAGGTAAATGGTAGCACCATTTTGTTTCTATGTGTGTGTAAATGAAAATATTTTATAAGTTTTCAAAATAACGTGGCTGATATTTAGAATTGTCTTCCAAGTACTTAGCACCAGTTCAATGAGATCATCATATGTTAAACCCTTCCCGAATTCAAAACCTCTTTTCTAATAAGGGACATGTGGTTTGGCTGTGAGATTGTATTTATATGCCCTTTCTATATATCAATTTATATCTCCGTAGATCTTTCCTCAGAGTTCTATAGCCTCATATTCATTTATCTTAACATCTTTTCTCGGGTGTCTCTGGTGTGGCACATTCACATATCCACAACTGGGTCCATGATTTCCATCTCAAACCATTTATTGTCTCCCCTTGAGTTCAGGGTAAATTGAGACATAAAATAAGGAAATGGAAGATGGAAACGAAGTATTGCTGCTGGCATCCTCAGGAATCCAGGCTGACAGCATCTCTCATATCTGGTAGCTATGCTGCCTGGGTCTTTCTGAGTCGCCTCGCAGGGGAGGAAGGCACAGAGAATCTTGTCTTTGAAACTTTTCACTTCTGTTCACATTTCGTTGTTCAAAGTAGGTCATGTGGCCATGCCTGATTCCAGGGAGCCATAGGCCCAGAAGGAAGAATGCATGGGAGATCTTGGTGATAGCTAGACGGTCTTCCACCAACAGAAACATAACCAATTTCATTCTCTTTCCTCGGTTTGATCCAATGGACTTTCATATTCCCCACACCGGTGAGGAATGCTTCCTATCCTCACCTCCTATCTTCCACTGGTCTGAGGCCTGGGAGATGACACACACTGGGTGTGGAGAAGGCCCGGGCAGTAGGTAACCGATTCCCCCTCTCTCAACTTCCCTTTCATTCCTCTCACAGCCCTGCAAAGGATTTTTTCCCCACTTCATGGGAGCTGGGGACTTTCCTGAAGCCATAAACTCTACTCTTGTTTGCATACTCTCTTCCCTAATGATTAATGCCCTAGTCAATCCTTCAGACTTTAGTCTCTGAAATTCAAGGGAATTTTTAGGATTAAGAAAAAAACCTCTTTCCCTCTCAAGAAAACCAAGCTTTCAGGACGCCTGCTTGAAATATACTTAGAAGGAAGTCTAATTCAGAACCCAAACCTCAGTCATGATCTTTTTATTTTAGGCAAGAAATACCTTTTCCCTTCAAGAAATAAGTGCTATTGTTTTGAAGCTTGAGAAATTACAAGACAATAAGATTAGAGAGAATTGAGAAGATATCAGATAGTATTAAAAAATAAAGTTATTTCTGCTGTACCTATCTCTCCCCGAAGCTATAAGATTCATGAAGGCAGGAACCAAATGGTTTGACTTAACATTGTGAGACAAAATATTATTTGAATAAATGGAGGGATAAGTGAACAAACAAAAGTACATTGGTGTTTTCGATAAAACAGGAAATGCATTTAAATCTGCAGTGTGATCCAAGCTTCTAAAGCTAGTCTCTAAAAATGAAAGAGTGGCAAAGTGTCCTGGGTGAACAGGAAGCTCACTCTGGTGAAGAAACGGAATCAAGATGCACAGAAGTCTGACTGGGACACTGTTGGCAAGGTCAGGGGAGACAGTGCGGCACAGCAGGACCACTGAAATATCTTCTGGCCCCGCATTGGGAGTTTGTCCTAAGTTCCTTGAGAAAGGAGGTCGTGAAAAACTAAAGGAACAACCTGCCAGGGGAGCTGTATGAGAAGATGCACTCGCCCTGCAATAAATAATGCAGCGCAGGCTGGGGAGGTCATTTCCCAGTTGAAGGGCTACAAGGCAGTGGGAGAAGAGCGCAACAGCCGTGGGTGGAGGAGTGGTGATGGCTGAGACAGCAGTTCTGTTGACCCCACAGCACTTGTGAGGTCTAGGCTTGGGTCTTACTCATTTTGGATTGAAATCCCCCAGGGACTGGACAGGAAATGCAAAAAGTCTTGGAATCCTCTTGTGACGAGTTCTGGGGCCAGAGGTCATCAAGATTACTACCCACACTGGGACCTGAGGAACCCCAGCAAACAAAGGTCATACACCGAAGCTGTCATTGGCTACATCCTTGCAAAGCTTCTCTCACACACTGAATAATTAGATGAACAGGATCTCCTTATAAGAGGAAAAGTCCACAAAACTCCTTAGGGATGTGTTGAGAAACTGCACTATGACTATTCACTGGGATTTGGGATGACTTTCCCAGACTTCATCTCCCATCAGTCTTCAGAAGGGCGTCCAACAGCATTAAAACCTTGATGGTATGAATCTGGGCAATGTCCAAAATCAGCATGGGTGAAATTTGAACTTTCAATCTATGACTGCATGATATCGATTTCATATCAAATCCAAAATATCCAGTTCTTGGCTATGACATCACTGGTGAAAACTGTCCAGAATTTGAAATTGGAAGTTTCTTTGTGTCCAAATGGTCATGGGTCTTAGTATAAAACATTGTCCAGTTGGTCCCAATCATAAGGGTAAAACTGTCTCCAGTTCCCAGAAGCCTACACTGGTCTATTTCACGATTATCTATGGAAAAGTGAAGTACTATTTTTATGCATGTTGACTTTCTTCTTATGAAGTTATCGTTCATATAAATGGCAATTATGTAAAGTCAAATTATTGAAAAAGTGGCCGTGTTCAATAAATTTCCAATCTACAAATTGGTATTATCTCTTTAATAAATGGAAAATGTCTGAAGGGTCTCAGAACATGAGGTTTTGAAAAGTGATCAAATAATTGCATGACAGGTAACTGTAGAGTTTGGTTTTACCCAGTTCATTTCCAAGAGGGTTGCCAGACTTAGCAAATAAAAATATAGGACACCCAGTTACATGTTTATGTCCCAGATGTGCATCTGACATGGAGCCTGGTCATGAAGGGTAACCCTGATGATTTTTCTAAGCCTACCTCTAAAGGCCAGGATCAACCTACAACATGCTTATGTGAAAAAAATTATTTGTTGTTCATCATAAATTCAAATTTAATGAGCATCCTGTATTTTATCCGGCAACTCTAATTTGGAGGAACTGGCTGCTTGCCATGGCACTAAACGTACTATTGTAATTTTTCATTCTGCATTATACTTATGTCATTAGTCTTATTTATAAGAGAGAAAAGCAACTTAAATTGAATATCACTGAATGAGATTACTCTGGATTTTTACTCTGTCAGCATTTTCCTTTGCTAATGCTGAAATCTGTATTAGTTGGAGGAGAGGATCTGTTGTGAAGTGCTTTAGGGTGGTATAGCCCAGGGTTTTGTCAATGGAACCATTTCCAAAGAAATTCCCTACGCCCTGCAAAGCCTCACTTTTACCAGTTGTGACTTTTCACTCTAGTGCATGAATATGCCCAGTGAAAGGGAGGAGACGTAGGTCAGGTTTACCTCCACTTAGACCCTGGAAGTTCAGAGCTTTACGTTTTCACAGGAATAAATGCTATCATTTCATCAATTGGCTCAAGGAGTTTAGGTCAATTTAGTGATCTACTGCGTATTTATGGTGAATGTTCGTATACATTGCAAAGCCCCTTGAATTCTTGAAAAGCAATGAGCACTACTTAGGGAATAAGTTGCCTTTGTTTGTTTTTTTTTTTTTTAATTTTTATTTATTTACTTATGATAGTCACAGAGAGAGAGAGAGAGAGGCAGAGACACAGGCAGAGGGAGAAGCAGGCTCCATGCATCGGGAGCCCGATGTGGGATTCGATCCCGGGTCTCCAGGATCGCGCCCTGGGCCAAAGGCAGGCGCCAAACCGCTGCGCCACCCAGGGATCCCTGTTTGGTTTTATTATTTGTAATAATAAAAGCCCCCATTTAGGGAGCACTTATCATGTTATGGGCACCAGATACATGACCTAGAGTCATTATTTTTCTTACCTTCACAACATTACTCTCAGATATTTTATGTTCATTTTTATAAATAAATTTTCATTTTAACCTGGGTTCATACAATTGCCCAGTACAGAGCTTGGGTTTAAACCAATTTCTTATGTGAAAGCATACATTTTAACCATCACCCTGTATTTCTCACCACTTTGTATGTTGCTTGTGCTTTAAAGCATGAGATGGCTGCTAGCAAGGCCCTCACTATATGTCTCTTTGCCTTTACTCAAAGTTACAATTCCTTTCCCCAAATGCCAGGAATATTGAAGATTTGCTCACTTGGAACTCAGGCAAACCGGCCAGGTGCATTCCTCCAAGGTGCTAGGGAAAATGGAACTAAATGAATATTTTTCTTCTTAAAATGAATCACATTTCATGTCAACTGATTGGTCCAGTAATGTGGCTCTCAAGTTTCTGCCATTTGGGTTTCTTTCTTCCTTCCTTCCTTCCTTCCTTCCTTCCTTCCTTCCTTCCTTCCTTCCTTTCTTTCTTTCTTCTTTCTTTCTTTCTTTTCTTCTTTCTTTCTCTCTCTTTCTTTCTTTCTTTCTTTCTTTCTTCTTTCTTTCTTTCTTTCTTTCTTCTTTCTTTCTTCTTTCTTTCTTTCTCTTTCTCCTTCCTTCCTTCCTTCCTTCCTTCTTCTTCTTCTTCTTCTTCTTCTTCTTCTTCTTCTTCTTCTTCTTCTTCCTCTTCTTCTTTTCTTTCTTTCTTTCTTTCTTTCTTTCTTTCTTTCTTTCTTTCTTTCTTTCTTTCTTTCTTCTTTCTTTCTTTCTTTCTTCTTTCTTTCTTTCTTTCTTTCTTCTTTTTTCTTCTTTATTCTTCTTTCTTTTTAATTTGAGAGAGAGAATGTGCAAGCAGGAGTAGGAGCCGAGGGAGAGACACAGGCAGACTCCACGCTGAGCCCAGGCCCCATGCAGGGCTCAATCTCATGACCCTGAAATCATGACCTGAGCAAAAACCAAGAGCTGGATGCTTACCTGACTGAGTCACTCAGATCCCTGCATAAGCTCTTCTTAAATAATTTTACCCTAAGGTAGAAAATGCCAAATGAGGGGTGCCTGGGTGGCTCAGTTGGTCCTGGAATCCAGCAGTAGTGGGCTCCCTACTCATGAGGAGTCTGCTTCTCCCTCTCCTTCTGCCCCTATCCCCACTTGTGTGCACACATGAGTTCTCTCAAATAAATAAATAAGATATATATATATATATATAAAAGAAGAGCTTATGTGGGCCCAGCTTGGCTCACGAGCTGCCAGAGGTGCCATACATGATCTTATTATAATCACACTCCATTAGCAAGAGCAGCATTTGTAAGTCACGTGTCCAAAACCAGGAGTTAAGAGGCAATAATGAGAATATCACCGGAAGGAGATATTGGGAAGTGATTGAAATAATTCTAGCTTTCAAAGCTACCAATGTTAGCCAATTAGTCCCTCTTCCTCAAAGAAACTAAGGCAGAGTGTGAATAATCTGCCTCAGCATCATCAGAACTGTCTGGGTTGGAAAACTGACACACAGCCTCGTGACAGCTGATACAAAGCACTTGCTTTCCTTAGGGGGAATACTACTGTTTAATAATCAGAAAAGGAAAGATGAAAGGAGAAACAAAATGAAGGCACAATTTGTGCTGGTTTATTTCTGTGGTGCTGTTGACACATTATTATGCCAAGAAGGGGGCTATCACTTTAACCTTTTGCAGGGCAGCTTTCATGGACAGTTTTGCTTTGTGTTAAATGCTACCATAGTGGCCAGAAGATTTAAGGCACCTCTGCTGCTTGTCCATAAACTTTGGCCATATTTCCTATCATTGGAATAATTCGTGAAATATGGGAAGTGCTTTATTGGCATCATTATTTTATAGCCCTTTGGGCAAGGCTATTAGGTTAAGTCAGTGCTATTCCCCATCTTTTGCAAGGCTATTTCTAATAATAAACTCTTAAAATAGAGTCCAGTATTTGATAAAGGTAACACACACTATGGTGGAACAGCATAGAGCTGGGAGTCAAAGGCTTATTTGCAGTCTAAACGCTTTTATTTGCAGTCTAAACGCTGCTGTTGACTGCCTGTATGATCTTGGGCCCTACCCTTTGAGAGCTTCTGCTTACTTCTCTGCAAAATGAGGCAGCTAGTTGGGAAATTTCAGCCACCCCATCTAGCCATTGCATCTGATGATTCTTGTACAGGCCATAGCCATTTCTTTAATTCTGTTCAACCAAGATTAAGCACTTGCTGAATGCCAGTCCCAACCCTTCCTGCCCTAGGGGAGCCAAGGCTGGAGCAGGAGAAGACACGACCAGAGTTCTGACTCCAGACATGACTAAGGCGTTTAGCCCACCATTGGCACTGTTGCTTTGGCAAACCCCCTCTATCATTTAAAAAGTGTTAGTTAGGGACGCCTGGGTGGCTCAGGGGTTGAGCATCTGCAGATGTCAGCATCCTGTTTACAGTTTAGACAAGATCACCAAGACCACAGCAGAATCCTCTCTAGCAACCTCTGTGACTTTTGCGAAACATCCTGAAACAAAACAATTAACCATAAAACATTGGTCACTATCACAAGTTGAGGCAATTAGTCTCCAGATGTCAGCCCTAAAGACCATCAGAATGTGAACAATAACTTGATAGGTAGAAGGGTGTGTGATCAAAGCCCTGATTGGCACACCTTAGCAGCCAGTCCACAGGGGGCCTGCACTCAGGAAGCTCAAGGTAGTCCTGCAAAAGAGCTTAGAAAAATCCTTAGATTTGGGACACCTGGGTGGCTCAGTGGTTGAGCATCTGCCTTCAGCTCAAGGCATGACCCCAGGGTCCCAGGATCAAGTCCCACATCGGGATCCCTGTAGGGAGCCTGTTTCTCCCTCTGCTTGTCTCTGCCTCTCGCTCTCTCTGTCACTCATGAATAAATAAGTAAAATCTTTATTAAAAAAGTACTAATTATTACTAATGGAACCCAATAACTCTACAACAAGATTTTGAGGACTTACAACTGCTCTTGGACTGAATTGAAGACTGTAAGGGATCTGAACACCAGGGCCGTACTTTTTTTCTTTTATTCTTTCTTTCTTCTTCAAAGATTTTATTTATTTATAGAGACACACACACAGAGAGAGGCAGAGACGCAGGCAGAGGGAGAAGCAGGCTCCCTTTGGGGAGCCCAATGCTGGACTCTATCCCAGGACCCTGGGATCACAACCCAATCCAAAGGCAGATGCTCAACCGCTGAGCCACCCAGGTGCCCCAGGGCTGTACTTTCAATATGCACATAGTAGGAGTTCAAAGAATACTAAGTAAAAGAATGAATTAATCAAAATATTGGTTATCACTAAGACAAGACTTTGACATTTGATTGAGTTTCTAAAGATGGAAGCATCTTCTCCATGTTTGACAATATCATCCATACGCCATAGAAATTTGAGAAGTGGTAATATATGCATATTTGTATGATGCTTTTTGGCTTATATTTAACTTCTGTTTACATTTTTTTTTTATTTGGCCTTCATTAAAAGCACGTTGGTTGCCAAGGGAATAATTATCTCCAATTTTTTTGAAGAAAACTGAAGTTCCAGGGGTCTGACTTACCTGCCAAGCCTTTGGGGTAACAAGCGGGTGTTAGGAGCTGGTTGGACAATTAGGTAGTCAGGACTAGCATCCCCAACAAGAAAACAGGGAGCTGGACAGCTAGGATAAAACCACACCAGCATCCTGTTTACAGTTTAGACAAGATCACCAAGACCACAGCAGCATCCTCTCTAGCAACCTCTGTGACTTTTGCGAAACAGCCTGAAACAAAACAATTAACCATAAAACATTGGTCACTATCACAAGTTGAGGGAGTTAGTCTCCAGATGTCAGCCCTAAAGACCATTAGAATGTGAACAATAACCTGATAGGTAGAAGGGTGTGTAATCAAAGCCCTGATTGGCACACCTTAGCAGCCAGTCCACAGGGGGCCCGCACTCAGGATGCTCAAGGTAGTCCCTCAAAAGAGCTAGAAAAATCCCTAGATTTGGGACACCTGGGTGGCTCAGTGGTTGAGCATCTGCCTTCAGCTCAAGGCATGACCCCAGGGTCCCAGGATCAAGTCCCACATCAAGCTCCCTACAGAGAGCCTGCTTCTCCCTTTGCCTGTCTGTGTCTCTCATGAATAAATAAATAAAATCTTAAAAAAAAAAAATCCTGTAACAGCAGGAGGGTGTGAAAGTGCAAGTCTTCATTCTTCTCTACTACATAATTGTACTTCTATCAGTTTTCAACTGTCACTAAATGAGATCATATATACAGAGTGCAAGGCACAGCTGGCAGTGTGCTGTGAAACATCTTTCCTTTCATTCTCTGCTTATCAGGCAGAAAGGCAGGAAAAGCACTTCTTTGAGGGACATGATTCATTTTTTAGCAAACATTGAAAGCCTACCAACAGCCAAGATCTATGCCAGGCTTGGAGATACCCATGTGAGCAAGACACCATCAAGTTGCTTACGTTCTCCTGCAAAAGACAGACTAACAATTAGGGTTTAGTTCCAAAAATGTAGTCCTTATTAGGAGAGGCACCTCCCGAGAACTAAAGAGAGATACCGAGTCATCTTGGGGCACTCACAAAGGCTACCCAAGAAAGCAACCATCCTGGCTGAAATTTGGCTTTAGCATGGCTGCAGTGGCTTAAAATTCTGTTCACAAATTCTTTGACATTTGCTTCAAGAGATGGAATTTAAATTTCCCTCCCTTGAGTGTAAGCTGGACTGTCTGACTTCATTTTAATAAAAAATCATGGCCAAAGTAATGGAGTTTCACATCCAAGGCAAGGTCATAAGAGGCACGTGTCTTCTGCTTTATTCACTCTTGGACCACGTGTTTTGGGAGAAGTCTGCTGACTTGTTATTGGGATGTTCAGGCAGCCATGTGGAAAGGCTCACGTGACAAGGAACTAACACCTTCACCAATAAGAGGCAAGGAGTGAAGACCTGCTGCCTCTAGCTGCATGAGTGAGCCATCTTGGAGGTGATTGCTCCATCCCAAGGAAGCTTTCGGATACTAGCATCCCTGGCCCACAGCTTGACTGCAATCTCATGTGAGACCCTGAGCCAGAATGTGCCAGCTGAGCTGTGTCCAGGTTCCTGAGCCACAGAAACTATGAGACAATAAATATTTGTTGTTTTAAGCTGCTAAGTTTAATTTGTTACATAGTCAGAGATAACTAACGCTCAACCAGTGGGAAGGGCTGTGAAAGTATTCTAGGTCGAGGGAAGAGCATGTGCTGAGGTCAGGAAGGGAGCTCATGTCTGAGGAAATGAAAGCACATCATAGTCCTGGAGACACAGTTTGGGGCAGAAGGGACTGAAGAGGGTAGTGACGTCTGTAGGTCCTGAAAGGTCTTATAAAACATGGAAAGGAGATAGGAGTTCTTCCTGTGGCCTGTAACATTTACCAAAAAGGAAACTCAAAGGTATGGTATGATTGGCAGAAAGCATATGTTCTCTTTATTTTAGTCTATTGCTTTCTCTAATAACATAATTTCTTTTTTTTTGGCTAAAAGTCTTAATGAAATGTGTGACATTTTTATAGGAATTCAGAAATGTGGAAGCCACAGATTACAGGGGCCTCGAAAAAGGGGAGCTTAATAACCCACACAGCACATGGTTCTTTTGTCAGAGCTAGGAAAAGTAGTGTCCGGTGGCTTCATTTGGGAAACTCCATTTGTAACCCTACGTGTTCAATATCTCAGCGAAGCACTGGGTCCAGGGAAGAGGAAGGTGAGGCTAGGCTTACTCTGCTCTCATTATCTTGGAGTTGCTAAGGAACTATCATTGAAATGATAGTGCCTTCTGGTAAGTTACTGCTTGTAACCCTTGGAGAAGGTGATCATTCGGTTGCTCTATATTGGGGTCATTTGGCCATCATAGCTAAAGTGTGCAGCGCTGTCACAAGATGAAAATAATGTTCGAAGTGATCATATGAATGGGCACTAACCCTGCCCTTATCTAAAGCTTGTCTTTGCATTTGTTGGATCCACACTTTTGTGCCATTAGGTTGGGACATCTGATGAGAACTCAGTGCTAGTTTAGGGACGTGTGTTCTCCTGTTTGTTTTTATCAAGAATATTTAAAAGATGGGGTGCCTGGGTGGCTCAGTTGGTTAAGTGTCTGCCTTCAGCTCAGGTCAGGATCCCGGAGTCCTGGGATCAAGCCTGGTGTTGGACTCCCCACTCAGTAGGGAGCTTGCATCTGCCTTTCTCCCTGTCTGCTGTTCTCCTTGCTTGTGTTCTCTCACTCTCCCTTTGTCAAATAATTAAATAAATAGTCCTTTTTTAAAAAAATATTTAAAAGATAGTATATACTAGAAGTTTGCAACTCAAGTGCCACAGGCCCAGGCATTTAGTGTGTGTTGGTGAAAGCAAGTTAGGCAGTCATGTCGGAGGGTGCTTCCCGCAGGCTAAAGGGCAGTTGCTATTCAACCTCCACCAATTGTTGTCACCCAGAAAAGCAGATCTTACAACCCCAGAGCTTCCAGCGTTCTTTCCTTTCCTTTTCTTTTCTCTTCTTTTCTAAGTAGGCTCCACGCTGGGCTTGCACTCATGACCCTGAGATCAAGACCTTGAGCTGAGATCATGTCAGGTGCTTAACCGACTGAGCCACCCAGGCGCCTCCAGTATTTCAGTACAAGCCAGCAGTCCAAGTTTTTATGTGAAATTTCCTGTTTTTTAACAGTTTAAACTGAAAATTTAGTTCATTAAATTGCACGTTAGCACTGAAGAAGCAGAGAATAAATTAAAAATATACATATATGCACATGGGCTGGATGCAGCTCATAAGTTCCCGGTTTGCTATCTTTAGTATAATTAATATAAATAGCTCAGCCTCCTCAAAATTCATATCAAAAAAGCAGCCAAAGTGTGCTAACTGAACACAGTTCTGTCTATGGTTCTTCATTCACTGATTTCCCCTTGTTTAATTCTAAATGCCTGTACGAAGAATCTGGCCTTTGCTTCCTTCTTTTGCTTTCTATCCTACCATCACCTTAATCGTCAGCTGATCTCACATCCTCTCTGTGTAGAATAATTAGGATTTATGAATTGTTGTCTGAGAGCCCTACCTGGTTTACTATTTGCCCTGGATTTTTCATTTTATTGAATCAAGTGTTATTACTAATAGTTGCATTCAAATAAGCGGGAATGGATTCATGGTTTTATACTTCCAGCTTTTGTCGTATCTTAACCAGCTATGATGAGCTGCTTGTGTATCAGAGCTAGTTCTCCCATAACACATACCTGTATCTGAAAGGCCATCAATGATAACCATTTCCTTTGCCCAGGCCTTTCCAGGCATGATATAACCATCGCCTCCTTCTCAAAGACACAACGCAGAGTATTTGTTAATAAACAAAAAAAGATGGCTAGTGTGATAGGTCAACTTTCTGGGTCTTGGGGATAAAGGGACAAGTGTTTAATGTTGCCAACACTTGTACTGTCTCAGAAACTGGTTAAACTCCCCTATCTATATCAAGAATAATTATTCTGCTTATGTTATGTTTGTAATTTTCAGATTATCAATGATAGGTTTTCTGTTTGTTTTAATGTACACAGCTATATCTTATTTTAATTTTTGAAAGAATTTTATTTCCGAAGATAGTTACGGAGGACTTGTTATAACCCTACCAATACAATAATCATAATAATAATAGTTTTAGGTCACCATATAAATGTTTTAAATTAGACAATTTTGTTTTAAGATTCCTTTTCACTTTCAGAAGTATCCCACAATAAATTATATGGTCACCACATTCAATTCTTTCTGCATTCCAGCCATTCAAAATAGCTGGCAATCTGCTCAGTACACTGAACTCTTTCTCTAACCTTTTCTCATGCAAGTCCCTCTGTTTGGCATGACACCATTCCCACTTCCAAATGATTCTTACCTCCTTCCTTCAAAGTCTAATTTACACTCAGCATTTAATAATTAACACGGATAAGTTTGCGTGTGTGAATGTGGTAAAGAACAAATTTTACAAATGCAAAGTGATATTACTCTACTGGTTAAATTTATGCTTGTTGTTTAACTAAAGCAAAATTTAATTCAGGAGCATGATCTTTATAAAGCTTTGTATTATAAGAATCTGTTTAGGTGACTATTTCCCGGCTTGATTTCTAGATCATTGATGGCTAACAACTTAGATTTGCGTTCTCAGAAGCTAGCATAGGGCTGGTCTACAGTTGCTTAATAACCATCTGTGATACAAAAGGAGAAGGAATAAATGAATGAGTATGGATGAAAGAAGAATGTGATCCAACTTCCTAGGTTCCTCATCCACCTCTTGGCTATTTTCCCTCAAAATAGAAACAGAGGGCAACGAGTTGTATCCTGGTTTCATACGAGGATTATTCACCACCCACACATGCCTATTTCTAGAATAATACGAATTCTCGGAGAGGAAGAGGCACCGATGGTATCTACGTTCCATAACAGTGCTGCTCTGAATAACACAGTGTCATGTTTATTCTCCTGTCCCCTCGGGACACGGGTCAGCTTCTTGGCGGTTATTCCCTAGGGCTAAGTGTTCCCTTCATTTGATACTAGAAAGTAGATGGCAAGTTTTAGTTTGCATCCTTCATTACTGGCTCCACAGTATGGAACAAAAGTGATTTTTCTCTGACATCTCTCTTCAAGATAAGAAAATTAAAAGCTTGGGCTTCGGATACAAAGTAGAAGGGAACAGACAAAATTGTTTTGTCTTCGTCTGCAACATATGGCAGGAATTGGCTCTGGTTTAATTCTGAAGAAATAAGAACATTAGGCGGAGACAATGCATTGGCAGCAGTTTTTTATGCCTCAGTTAGAGATATCACCGCAGTTTGAGTTGCCAGTGTTTTTGTTCTTCGATCTTGCTCTTGGATCTCAAGAAAATGAGAGCACTAGCTCTTTGGGAAATTTATATAATGGTGGCGAGGGAAGTTCCCTATGTCTATCTCCCCATGGGTTGTCGGAGAGGTGCCCATATGTGCAGATTTGTTGGCACCTACCAAAAGCTTGATGGGGAGGAAGAAATCATGTTGAATACCTGTGTCAATTACGTGGAAACTAAAACCTTCTCAAATCAGAGGAAAAGAGGCAAGTGTCTGACAAGAGGATATTAAAATCATTAGGCAGATTTGTCTGTCATTCTCTG
Source organism: Canis lupus baileyi (assembly GCF_048164855.1). Lineage (NCBI taxonomy): Eukaryota > Metazoa > Chordata > Mammalia > Carnivora > Canidae > Canis > Canis lupus. Next base: position 32,297 of record NW_027326535.1, read on the forward strand.
TAAATCAATGATTTCAGCTCCGCCAGGATCCACTGTATGCACAGACTCAGCCCTTGCTTAAAAGAATGGGTTAGATCAATTTTTATAATCATAGTGGAATCTCTATGGAAATTCAGAGTGTCATCCTATCTCCTGAAATTATGAATGGGAAACAAAGTGACAACATACCCAGATCTGATAGAGAAAATTTTAAATCATACTATTGGAATATTAGAAACAGAGCAACAATACAAATGTACTTAATACCATTGAATTGCGCACTTTTGAGAAAACAGAGAATGTTAAAACGAGCATGGAAGGCTTGGTGTGTAGTACCAGCCCTTTGTTTTACAGATGAAGGAAATGAGGTGTTTTCTGAAGGTTAAATGTTCTTGGTAAGAAGTTGTGGAGCTTGTGAGGGGTTCATCCCGCGGTAGGGGAAATACTTCCCCCCTGAAAAGTATTTTGATTATATTCCACAGGTCATGCTTGTGCAAAGCCGCATTTCAGGTATCTTGAGCACCGGGTAGTGGCTGGATGTTAATGAAACGCCGCCAGTTCAGCTGTATGGTTAGAAGCAATCACTTCTTCTGAAGTTAATGGGAGCTCCTCAGATCTCAAACACTAAAACGTGTGCAGTGAAAACAGTCCATTAAGATAGTATTTAATATCTAACTATTACTTTACTTTTTAGTAAGGGATGAGATATTAGAAAACTTTAGTCTTTATCTTTCAAATCACAATAAGAAAACCTTGCAAAAGAGATAATGAGGTCCAAGTAAGAAAGGAAGTAATTATAAAACATTTTTAAAGCATTTTATTAATTTCTTTGAGAGAGAGAGAGAGCGCATGAGTAGGGTAGAGGGGAAAATGGAGAGGCACAAGCAGACTTCTTGCTGAGCAGGGAGCCTGATGCAAAGCTTGATGTGGAACTTGATCCCAGGACCCTGGGGTCATGACTTGAGCCGAAGGCAGACTCAACAGAATGAACCACCCAGGCACCCCTAAATGTTTTTGATGGAAGTTGGATCTTATAAATATTAGAGCTATATGTATTTACTTATTCATTTTTTATTTGATGGCCATTTGTTGAGGGTCTACTTTGTACCAGACACTGCTTGATATCTTAGGTACATAGATGCACATATGTAAAAAAGATGAAGGTCCCGCTCTTGAAGAACTCATAGCCAAGTCCAATGCATACAGGTAGAAGAACACAAAGAACTCTCTGTTACTCTATAAAGGATTTGTTTTGTTCAGTTTAGATGAATTTTGAAAAATTAAATTTTGTAGACAATAACAACTGGCCTTTTTAAAAATAGAACCTCTCATTAGGATAGAACTTGAATGCTAGTTTCTAAATTCTGGATGGAAAGGAAACTCAAAGTGACTTAGTAATGCAGCTCTCAAGTCATATTTTAAATGAAAGTGTCTATCCTGAGGTTTTCACACAGCTCACACTGTGTGTTAGAGTGAGGGTCTTCTGCGTGATTATTTTTTCTCATCTAGATGTACCATTGTTGTCAGATATTCTCATGCAGATTTACTTGATCTGGAGTGAGATCTAGACATTGGGATTTTTATTATTTTTTTATTTTTTAAAGATTTTATTTGTTTATTCGTGAGAGACAGAGAGAGAGAGAGAGAGGCAGAGACACAGGCAGAGAGAGAAGTAGGCTCCATGTAGGGAGCCCGACATGGGACTCGATCCCAGGTCTCCAAGATCACGCCCTGGACTGAAGGCAGTGCTAAGTTGCTGAGCCACTGGGCTGCCTTAGACATTGGAGTTTTTAAAAAAGTCTTCTCAGGTGATTCTGATATGCCAGTATTGAGAGCCACTGGCATGCATTATTGTTTCTTAAAGAGTTATTATATTCAATTATGATCATTTTAGGTGGTGCTAAATCATTTTAAATTGTAATGGCTATAGTTTTCTAAGATATATCAGAAAAATAGATAAGTAGCCCATGGATATTGTTATTTAGGACAAACAAAAGATCATAAAAAGTGACTATCTATCAAAATAGATTACCTATGTATCTACCAATATCTATACTTATCTATATTTATCTATCACCTGTAACAGTACAGTTGGCAAAGATTGTGAAGGTAGGATATAAATGATTGAATTTTAGATAACCCTAGGCTGAATTATGAGATAAGAGAGGAAATATGGAGGACCACAGGATTTGGAAGATAAAATAGTTTTTTTCCTCTATAGATATGGACAGGATTGGGTGACCATGAGAGGACACAGGCATTATTGCCACCTGTGATCATTTAAAGCATCCATAATGTTATAGCAAAGGAAACAAAGAGTAATGCCCAGGAAGTAAATGCTGCTTAAAATCAGTGTATAGTGTATAGTAGGCAGCTATTTTCATGGACTCTACAAGGTGTCATGCTAGCGGCTCTAAGAGCTTGTCATACGGTGAGTACCTCCATGGATATTGACAGGGAAATTAGTAATGGCAGGGGAATGTGTGTTCGAGATCCCAAAGGGTAATTGCCATTGGTTCCACAGAAAAGTCAGAGTGACGCAGTAGTTTCATCTTCCATAGTGAGTTGAATTGGCCAGCAGTGACTGCTGGAAGAGTGCGTTGAGGAACATTCTGGGGATGAGTCTGTCTCATGGAAAAGAATGTCATGATGAGTTGGTGAGACTGCCAAGGAAGCTGCATGGGAGACTGGCAGCACCATGGTCACAACCTCCATTTCTGAAAATGGTTACTCTATTGTTTGACAGCATAACATCCTGCAAAATGATGTTAGTCAAGGTAAAACTTGACAACTTAAAACTAAGAAACTCTTCTGAAAGACGGGTAAGTTTCTTGCTGCAGCAGATAAGACAGCTTACAGAGATTAGCGCTTTCTCTCTCTGCTTCCATAGTGCATAAACTTCTGACGGTGGATCTTGCATTCTTCTCTGCAAGTCAGTGTCTCCTTGTTCCCTTCGTCTGTCTGGTTACTAAATGAGACTAGTTTGGAAATCAGGTTGTTTTAAATAGCAGTCTTTACAACTAGCTGTCCCTGACCACTAATTTCTAAATTAATACAACAATAAAAGGTTAAGTAATCCACTTGAGTCTCTCAGCAGTGGGTATACAAATCTCAGCTGTCTTTCTTCTAAGAGAACTTGGGTACCTTGCTCTGGGAGGGAAGCCAGATACCATGGCTAAGTGACTCTGGATCCTCTCGTTTAATCACAGGAGTTGTCTTGTTTCTACGTATTTTATGGTTATTAACTTTCGCTATCATAAAGAGTTGACACCCAGGAGAGTTATGCTGGCATGAAAATATATACACTTCTTTTTTCCATCAAGATATTTATGTTAAGGAGACATTTCCTGATTGGAATTAGTGTTCCAGTTACACGGGTGTTCAAGAAGACGTCATTATTTCTCCTCTCTCAACATCTCTTTTTCTCTCTTTTCTTTTTCATTCACTCATTCAAAAATATGAATGCATCATGACTCAGGTACTGTTTTAGATTCCAGCAATATAGCATTGAATAGACATTATTTTATCTCAGGGGTTATATATTCTTAAACAAACAAATTTAATCACATTAGAGAGTTACATGTAAAATTATAGAAGAGTAAAAGGACAACGAGGGCACATAGGAGATGTGGACGGCAGGCCATGAAAGAGGGCTTCCTGGAAGAAGTAACATTTTGACTAAGTCCCGAAACCTAAAAGGATGTGATCTGAGTGAAGTCAGAAGCTGAGGTATGAGCATGTGGAGGAAGAGGAGGGACAAAGGTCCAAGGCTAAGAAAAAAGCATGTCACTCAAGACAGCAAAAGTCTTCACTGTGATGGGAATATGGAGGTGGAGTGGAGTCTCCAATGTGATTGGAGATTGCACCCACCACTATCAAGTATAGTACCTTGACACCACTTTAAGGAGTATGAACCTTATCTTAAGAACAAAGAGGAGGCACAGAAGGCTTTAAATGATCTGACATGATCAGATTTGCATTTTAGAAAGATTTTGCTTCTTTTTCCTTTTATTTAACATATGTGTGTATATATGATAGGTATTACAGAACATATTGAGATAAATTGAATTTTTTCAGGTGCTTGTGCTGTGGAAATGGAAATAGCTCCGTAAACCCTAACGGAAGATACATAAATTATAAGTTGGGTATATGACACCCAAAGTGCAATGGCTATGGCAGAGGTCTTGTGATAACTTTGTTCAGAAAATACTGCTGATTTATCCCCCTCTGTGGTGATATCATAGATATCTCTCCCTGGTTTGTAAGATCTGTTGTTGAATGAACAAAAAAAAAAAAAAAAGGAGTCAGTCTCCCTCCCCTCCGCCTGATGAACTGTGTCTCTTAATTGTAACAGAAATCAAACTCAACCTAGCTTAGGCAGGAATGAGAATTTACCAGTTTATCTATTGGAGGAGCTGGAGTGACTGGAAGCAGAGATTCAACCCACCTTCCTGTTTGTTGACTTTACATCTCAAGCACAGTTACCTATGAGGGAGGAGACAGACTGATGGCTTTTCTGATGTCTTAGATTAGATTCTCCAGAGACAGACCTTCTGAAAGGATTTATTAGAAAGTGTTTCTGCAAAAATCTGATGAGGGCGTGGAGACAAAGGCTCAGGAAGATTATAAGAAAAAAAGCTGTCCTGAAGGAAGTTGGAAAACGTATATTTTTGTTGCAAAATTTCCTGAAGTTGTGGAATTTTGTTCTTTCAAAGTCCCTGGCCTCCCAGGTCTAGGAATGAGAAAGCAGGTACAGGGACTGACCCAGAATTGGTGTTTGCTGAGTAAGTGTGGTGGAAGGAAAGAGGTGCTTGGGAAATGAGGATGTTGATGGAAGTCATGCAAAGAGAGGGAAAGAAGGACAGCAGGACACTGTTGAGGGAAGATACAAGAACCGGGGGACCTCTCTGAGGAATCAAAGGGATGGGGAGCTGAAAGGAATGGGAGTTTATATTATGTTCCTACTGACTGCCTCACATTTAATGGATTAAAATAATAGAAATGTATTCTTTTATAGTTGTCAAGGCGAGAAGTCAGAAATGAATTTTGTATGGCTAGAATCAAAATGTCTGCAGGATTGATTCCTTCT
>NW_027326536.1:0-37005 GCF_048164855.1 Canis lupus baileyi
CGAATCGAATCAAAAAGAATGGAATCGAATTGATTCGCATTGAAAAGAATCGATCGAATCGTATTGAATCGAAAAGAATCGAATCGAATCGAATCGAAGAATCGAATCGAAACGAATCGAATCGAAAAGAATCGAATCGAAAAGAATCGAATCGAAGAATATCAAATCGAATTGAAAAGAATTGACTCAAATCGAAAAGGATCGAATCGAAACACAAAGAATCGAATCGAATCGAATTCGAAAGAATCGAATTGAATTGAAATGAGAAGAATCGAATCGAATTGCATCGAATCGAAAATAATTGAATCGAATTGAATAAAAAATAATCAAATCGAGTCGAATCAAAAATAATTGGAATTGAATCGAATCGATAATCGAACCGAATCTAATCCAATCGAGTCGAATCGAAAATAATCGAATCGAATCAAATGGATTCAAAAACAATTAAATCGAATCGAAAAGAATCGAATGGAATCGAAAAGAATCAAACCGAATCAAAAAGAATCGAAAAGAATTGAATCAAGAAGAATCGAAATGAATTGAATCGAGTAGAATCACATCGAAGCTAGGGTAAAAGAATCGAATCGAATCAAAAATTATCTAACTCAATCCAATGAAATCCAAAAGAATTGAATCGAATCGAATCGAAAAGATTCGAATCGAAATGTAACAAGTGGAATCCAAATGATCGAATCGAATCAAATCGAAAAGAATCGAATCGAAAAGAATCGAATTGAATTGAATCGATTCGAGAAGAATCGAATCGAAAAGAATCGAATCGAATCGAAAAGAATCGAATCGAAGAGAATATAATCGAAACAAAAAGAATCGAATCGAATCGAATCAAAAAGAATCGAATCGAAACGACAAGAGGCGAATCGAATCGAATCGAAAAGAATCAAATTGAAAAGAATCGAATCAAATTGAAAAGAATCGAATCGAAAAAATCGAATCAAAAAGAATCGAATCGAATCGAAAAGAATCGAATCGAATTGAAAAGAATAGAATCGAATGGAATCGAATCGAAAAGAATCAATCGAATCGAATTGAATAGAAAAGAATCGAATAGATTCGAATCGACACGAATCGAAAAAAGTCGAAACGAATCGAATCATATCAAAGCGAAAAGAATCGAATCGAATCAAAAAGAATCGAATCGAACTGAATCGAAAAGAATCGAATCGAACAGTACCGAATCGAATTGATAAGATTCGAATCAAATAAAATCGAAAAGAATCTAATTGAAACGAAAAGAATCCAATCGAATCGAATTGAAAGGAATCGAATTGAAAAAATCGAAACGAAAAGAATCGAATCGAATCGAATTGAAAAGAATTGAATCAAATCGAAAAGAATCGAATCGAATTGAAAAGAATCGAATCGAACTGAATCAAAAAGAATCGAATCGAACTGAATAGAAAAGAATCGAATCGAAATGTAACAAATTGAATCCAAATGATCGAATCGAATCAAATCGAAAAGAATCGAGCAGAAGCGAATCGAAACGAAAAGAATCGAACTGAAAATAATCGAATCGAATCGAATCGAATAGAATCGAATCGAATTGAATCGAACGAAAAGAATCTTATCGAATCGAATCGAAAAGAATCGAATCGAATCGAATCGAATGGAGAAGAATCAAATCGAACCGAATCGAAAAGAACTGAATCGAAAAGAATCGAATCGAAGAGAATCTAATCGAAACGAAAAGAATCAAATCGAATCCAAAAGAATAGAATCGAAACGAAAAGAGGCGAATCGAATCGAATCGAAAAGAAGCGAATAGAAAAAAATCGAATCGAATCGAATCGAAAAGAATCGAATTGAAAAGAATAGAATCGAAAAATTCGAATCGAATCAAATCGAAATGAATCGAATCGAATTAAATCGGTTGAAAAGATCGAATCAAAAAACATCAAAGAGAATCGAAACGAATCGAAACGAATCGAATTGAATCAAATCGAATTGAAAAGAATCGTATCAAATCAAATCTAAAAGAATCGAATCGAATCGAATCAAAAAGAATGGAATCGAATTGATTCGCATCGAAAAGAATCGATCGAATCGTATTGAATCGAAAAGAATCGAATCGAATGGAATCGAATCGAATCGAAAAGAATCGAATCGAATCGAATCGAAAAGAATTGAATCGAAGAATATCAAATCGAATTGAAAAGAATTGACTCAAATCGAAAAGGATCGAATCGAAACACAAAGAATCGAATCGAATCGAATTCGAAAGAATCGAATTGAATTGAAATGAGAAGAATCGAATCGAATTGCATCGAATCGAAAATAATTGAATCGAATTGAATAAAAAATAATCAAATCGAGTCGAATCAAAAATAATTGGAATTGAATCGAATCGATAATCGAACCGAATCGAATCCAATCGAGTCGAATCGAAAATAATCGAATCGAATCAAATGGATTCAAAAACAATTAAATCGAATCGAAAAGATTCGAATCGAAATGTAACAAGTGGAATCCAAATGATCGAATCGAATCAAATCGAAAAGAATCGAATCGAAAAGAATCGAATTGAATTGAATCGATTCGAGAAGAATCGAATCGAAAAGAAGCGAATCGTATCAAATCGAATCGAATCGAAAAGAATCGAATCGAAGAGAATATAATCGAAACAAAAAGAATCGAATCGAATCGAATCAAAAAGAATCGAATCGAAACGACAAGAGGCGAATCGAATCGAATCGAAAAGAATCAAATTGAAAAGAATCGAATCAAATTGAAAAGAATCGAATCGAAAAAATCGAATCAAAAAGAATCGAATCGAATCGTATCGAATCGAAAAGAATCGAAAAGAATAGAATCGAATGGAATCGAATCGAAAAGAATCAATCGAATCGAATTGAATAGAAAAGAATCGAATAGATTCGAATCGACACGAATCGAAAAAAGTCGAAACGAATCGAATCATATCAAAGCGCAAAGAATCGAATCGAGTCCAAAAGAATCGAATCGAACTGAATCGAAAAGAATCGAATCGAACAGACCGAAAAGAATCGAATCGAAGAGAATCGTATCGAATCGAATCGAATAGAACCGAAAGAATCGAATCGATTCCAATCGACCTGAATCGAAAAGAATCGAATCGAACAGTATCGAATCTAATTGAAATGAATCGAATCAAATAAAATAGAAGAGAATCAAATCGAAACGAAAAGAATCGAATCGAATCGAATTGAAAAGAATTGAATCAAATCGAAAAGAATCGAATCGAAATGAAAAGAATCGAATCGAATCGATCGAAATGATCGATTTGAAAAGTATCGAGTTGAATCGAATCAAATCGAAAAGAATCAAATCGAATCGTATGGAATCAAAAAGAATCAAATCAAATCGAATCGAAAAGAATAGAACCGTATTTCATTGAATCGAAAAGAATTGAATCGAAAAGAATCGAGTCGAATCAAAACGAATCGAATCAAATCGAAAAGAATCGTATCGATTTGAATCGAAAAGAATCGGATCGAATCTTATATACTTGAATCAAAAAGAATCGAGTCGATTCAAATCAAAAAAATCAAACCGAATAGAAAAGAATCGAATCGAAAAGAAAAGAATCGATTCAAATCGAAAACCGAAAGGAATCAAAACGATTCGAATGGATACGAAACGAATCGAATCGAAAATAATAGAATCGAATCGTACCGAACCGAAATGAAAATAATCAAATGGAATCGAATTGAAAATAACCGAATCAAATCAAATCGAAAATAATTGAAGCGGGGATTCCTGGGAGGGGCAGCGGTTTAGTGCCTGCCTTTGGCCCAGGGCGCGATCCTGGAGACCCGGGATCAAATCCCACATAGGGCTCCCGGTGCTTGGAGCTTGCTTCTCCCTCTGCCTATCTCTGCCTCTCTCTCTCTCTCTGTGACTATCATAAATAAATAAAAAATTTAGAAAAAAAAAGAAAATAATTGAAGCGAATCTACTAGAAAATAGTTGATTCGCATTGAATCGAATCGAAAAACATCGAAATGAATTGAATTGAAAATAATGAATTCGAATCGAAAATAATCGAATCGAAAGTAATCTTATCGAATCGAAAATAATCGAATCGAATCGAATCGAAAATAATTGAACCGAGTCGATCGAATTGAGTTGAAAATAATCGAATCAAACCGAATTGAATCGAAAATAATCGAATCGAATCGAATAGAAAAGAATCGAATGGAATCGAAAAGAATCGAATCATATCGAATTGAATCGAAAAGAATCGAATCGAAGAGAACCGAAAAGAATCGAATCCAATACAATCGAAAAGAATCGTATCGAATCGAATCGAATTGAATCGAAAAGAATCGATTCCAATCGAATTGAATTGAATAGAATCGAATCGAACAGTACCGAATCGAATTGATAAGATTCGAATCAAGTAAAATCGAAAAGAATCTAATTGAAACGAAAAGAATCCAATCGAATCGAATTGAAAGGAATCGAATCGAAAAAATCGAATCGAAAAGAATCGAGTTGAGTTGAATCGAATCGAATCATATCGAATCGAAAAGAATCGAACCGAATCGAATTGAGTTGAAAAGAACTGAATCGAACTGAATCAAAAAGAATCGAATCGACCTGAATAGAAAAGAATCGAATCGAAATGTAACAAATTGAATCCAAATGATCGAATCGAATCAAATCGAAAAGAATCGAGCAGAATCGAATCGAAACGAAAAGAATCGAACTGAAAATAATCGAATCGAATCGAATCGAATAGAATCGAACAGAATTGAATCGAACGAAAAGAATCTTATCGAATCGAATCGAATCGAATGGAGAAGAATCAAATCGAACCGAATCGAAAAGAACTGAATCGAAAAGAATCGAATCGAAGAGAATCTAATCGAAACGAAAGGAATCAAATCGAATCCAAAACAATAGAATCGAAACGAAAAGAGGCGAATCGAATCGAATCGAAAAGAAGCGAAAAGAAAAAAATCGAATCGAATCGAATCGAAAAGAATCGAATTAAAAAGAATAGAATCGAAACATTCGAATCGAAATGAATCGAATCGAATTAAATCGGTTGAAAAGATCGAATCAAAAAACATCAAAGAGAATCGAAACGAATCGAATCGAATCAAATCGAATTGAAAAGAATCGTATCAAATGAAATCTAAAAGAATCGAATCGGGATCCCTGGGTGGTGCAGCGGTTTACCGCCTGCCTTTGGCCCAGGGCGCGATCCTGGAGACCCGGGATCGAATCCCATGTCGGGCTCCCGGTGCATGGAGCCTGCTTCTCCCACTGCCTATGTCTCTGCCCCTCTCTCTCTTTCTCTCTGTGACTATCATAAATAAATAAAAATAAAAAAAAATAAATAAAAATAATCGAATCGAATCGAATCGAATCAAAAAGAATGGAATCGAATTGATTCGCATTGAAAAGAATCGATCGAATCGTATTGAATCGAAAAGAATCGAATCGAATCGAATCGAAGAATCGAAACGAAACGAATCGAATAGAAAAGAATCAAATCGAAAAGAATCGAATCGAAGAATATCAAATCTAATTGAAAAGAATTGACTCAAATCGAAAAGAATCGAATCGAAACACAAAGAATCGAATCGAATCGAATTCGAAAGAATCGAATTGAATTGAAATGAGAAGAATCGAATCGAATTGCATCGAATCGAAAATAATTGAATCGAATTGAATAAAAAATAATCAAATCGAGTCGAATCAAAAATAATTGGAATTGAATCGAATCGATAATCGAACCGAATCGAATCCAATCGAGTCGAATCGAAAATAATCGAATCGAATCAAATGGATTCAAAAACAATTAAATCGAATCGAAAAGAATCGAATGGAATCGAAAAGAATCAAACCGAATCAAAAAGAATCGAAAAGAATTGAATCAAGAAGAATCGAAATGAATTGAATCGAGTAGAATCACATCGAAGCTAGGGTAAAAGAATCGAATCGAATCAAAAATTATCTAACTCAATCCAATGAAATCCAAAAGAATTGAATCGAATCGAATCGAAAAGATTCGAATCGAAATGTAACAAGTGGAATCCAAATGATCGAATCGAATCAAATCGAAAAGAATCGAATTGAATTGAATCGATTCGAGAAGAATCGAATCGAAAAGAAGCGAATCGTATCAAATCGAATCGAATCGAAAAGAATCGAATCGAAGAGAATATAATCGAAACAAAAAGAATCGAATCGAATCGAATCAAAAAGAATCGAATCGAAACGACAAGAGGCGAATCGAATCGAATCGAAAAGAATCAAATTGAAAAGAATCGAATCAAATTGAAAAGAATCGAATCGAAAAAATCGAATCAAAAAGAATCGAATCGAATCGTATCGAATCGAAAAGAATCGAAAAGAATAGAATCGAATGGAATCGAATCGAAAAGAATCAATCGAATCGAATTGAATAGAAAAGAATCGAATAGATTCGAATCGACACGAATCGAAAAAAGTCGAAACGAATCGAATCATATCAAAGCGCAAAGAATCGAATCGAGTCCAAAAGAATCGAATCGAACTGAATCGAAAAGAATCGAATCGAACAGACCGAAAAGAATCGAATCGAAGAGAATCGTATCGAATCGAATCGAATAGAACCGAAAGAATCGAATCGATTCCAATCGACCTGAATCGAAAAGAATCGAATCGAACAGTATCGAATCTAATTGAAATGAATCGAATCAAATAAAATAGAAGAGAATCAAATCGAAACGAAAAGAATCGAATCGAATCGAATTGAAAAGAATTGAATCAAATCGAAAAGAATCGAATCGAAATGAAAAGAATCGAATCGAATCGATCGAAATGATCGATTTGAAAAGTATCGAGTTGAATCGAATCAAATCGAAAAGAATCAAATCGAATCGTATGGAATCAAAAAGAATCAAATCAAATCGAATCGAAAAGAATAGAACCGTATTTCATTGAATCGAAAAGAATTGAATCGAAAAGAATCGAGTCGAATCAAAACGAATCGAATCAAATCGAAAAGAATCGTATCGATTTGAATCGAAAAGAATCGGATCGAATCTTATATACTTGAATCAAAAAGAATCGAGTCGATTCAAATCAAAAAAATCAAACCGAATAGAAAAGAATCGAATCGAAAAGAAAAGAATCGATTCAAATCGAAAACCGAAAGGAATCAAAACGATTCGAATGGATACGAAACGAATCGAATCGAAAATAATAGAATCGAATCGTACCGAACCGAAATGAAAATAATCAAATGGAATCGAATTGAAAATAACCGAATCAAATCAAATCGAAAATAATTGAAGCGGGGATTCCTGGGAGGGGCAGCGGTTTAGTGCCTGCCTTTGGCCCAGGGCGCGATCCTGGAGACCCGGGATCAAATCCCACATAGGGCTCCCGGTGCTTGGAGCTTGCTTCTCCCTCTGCCTATCTCTGCCTCTCTCTCTCTCTCTGTGACTATCATAAATAAATAAAAAATTTAGAAAAAAAAAGAAAATAATTGAAGCGAATCTACTAGAAAATAGTTGATTCGCATTGAATCGAATCGAAAAACATCGAAATGAATTGAATTGAAAATAATGAATTCGAATCGAAAATAATCGAATCGAAAGTAATCTTATCGAAACGAAAATAATCGAATCGAATCGAATCGAAAATAATTGAACCGAGTCGATCGAATTGAGTTGAAAATAATCGAATCAAACCGAATTGAATCGAAAATAATCGAATCGAATCGAATAGAAAAGAATCGAATGGAATCGAAAAGAATCGAATCATATCGAATTGAATCGAAAAGAATCGAATCGAAGAGAACCGAAAAGAATCGAATCCAATACAATCGAAAAGAATCGTATCGAATCGAATCGAATTGAATCGAAAAGAATCGATTCCAATCGAATTGAATTGAATAGAATCGAATCGAACAGTACCGAATCGAATTGATAAGATTCGAATCAAGTAAAATCGAAAAGAATCTAATTGAAACGAAAAGAATCCAATCGAATCGAATTGAAAGGAATCGAATCGAAAAAATCGAATCGAAAAGAATCGAGTTGAGTTGAATCGAATCGAATCATATCGAATCGAAAAGAATCGAACCGAATCGAATTGAGTTGAAAAGAACTGAATCGAACTGAATCAAAAAGAATCGAATCGACCTGAATAGAAAAGAATCGAATCGAAATGTAACAAATTGAATCCAAATGATCGAATCGAATCAAATCGAAAAGAATCGAGCAGAATCGAATCGAAACGAAAAGAATCGAACTGAAAATAATCGAATCGAATCGAATCGAATAGAATCGAACAGAATTGAATCGAACGAAAAGAATCTTATCGAATCGAATCGAATCGAATGGAGAAGAATCAAATCGAACCGAATCGAAAAGAACTGAATCGAAAAGAATCGAATCGAAGAGAATCTAATCGAAACGAAAGGAATCAAATCGAATCCAAAACAATAGAATCGAAACGAAAAGAGGCGAATCGAATCGAATCGAAAAGAAGCGAAAAGAAAAAAATCGAATCGAATCGAATCGAAAAGAATCGAATTAAAAAGAATAGAATCGAAACATTCGAATCGAAATGAATCGAATCGAATTAAATCGGTTGAAAAGATCGAATCAAAAAACATCAAAGAGAATCGAAACGAATCGAATCGAATCAAATCGAATTGAAAAGAATCGTATCAAATCAAATCTAAAAGAATCGAATCGGGATCCCTGGGTGGTGCAGCGGTTTACCGCCTGCCTTTGGCCCAGGGCGCGATCCTGGAGACCCGGGATCGAATCCCATGTCGGGCTCCCGGTGCATGGAGCCTGCTTCTCCCACTGCCTATGTCTCTGCCCCTCTCTCTCTTTCTCTCTGTGACTATCATAAATAAATAAAAATAAAAAAAAATAAATAAAAATAATCGAATCGAATCGAATCGAATCAAAAAGAATGGAATCGAATTGATTCGCATTGAAAAGAATCGATCGAATCGTATTGAATCGAAAAGAATCGAATCGAATCGAATCGAAGAATCGAAACGAAACGAATCGAATCGAAAAGAATCGAATCGAAAAGAATCGAATCGAAGAATATCAAATCGAATTGAAAAGAATTGACTCAAATCGAAAAGAATCGAATCGAAACACAAAGAATCGAATCGAATCGAATTCGAAAGAATCGAATTGAATTGAAATGAGAAGAATCGAATCGAATTGCATCGAATCGAAAATAATTGAATCGAATTGAATAAAAAATAATCAAATCGAGTCGAATCAAAAATAATTGGAATTGAATCGAATCGATAATCGAACCGAATCGAATCCAATCGAGTCGAATCGAAAATAATCGAATCGAATCAAATGGATTCAAAAACAATTAAATCGAATCGAAAAGAATCGAATGGAATCGAAAAGAATCAAACCGAATCAAAAAGAATCGAAAAGAATTGAATCAAGAAGAATCGAAATGAATTGAATCGAGTAGAATCACATCGAAGCTAGGGTAAAAAATCGAATCGAATCAAAAATTATCTAAATCAATCCAATGAAATCCAAAAGAATTGAATCGAATCGAATCGAAAAGATTCGAATCGAAATGTAACAAGTGGAATCCAAATGATCGAATCGAATCAAATCGAAAAGAATCGAATCGAAAAGAATCGAATTGAATTGAATCGATTCGAGAAGAATCGAATCGAAAAGAAGCGAATCGAATCGAAAAGAATCGAATCGAAGAGAATATAATCGAAACAAAAAGAATCGAATCGAATCGAATCAAAAAGAATCGAATCGAAACGACAAGAGGCGAATCGAATCGAATCGAAAAGAATCAAATTGAAAAGAATCGAATCAAATTGAAAAGAATCGAATCGAAAAAATCGAATCAAAAAGAATCGAATCGAATCGAAAAGAATCGAATCGAATTGAAAAGAATAGAATCGAATGGAATCGAATCGAAAAGAATCAATCGAATCGAACTGAATAGAAAAGAATCGAATAGATTCGAATCGACACGAATCGAAAAAAGTCGAAACGAATCGAATCATATCAAAGCGAAAAGAATCGAATCGAATCAAAAAGAATCGAATCGAACTGAATCGAAAAGAATCGAATCGAACAGTACCGAATCGAATTGATAAGATTCGAATCAAATAAAATCGAAAAGAATCTAATTGAAACGAAAAGAATCCAATCGAATCGAATTGAAAGGAATCGAATTGAAAAAATCGAAACGAAAAGAATCGAATCGAATCGAATTGAAAAGAATTGAATCAAATCGAAAAGAATCGAATCGAATTGAAAAGAATCGAATCGAACTGAATCAAAAAGAATCGAATCGAACTGAATAGAAAAGAATCGAATCGAAATGTAACAAATTGAATCCAAATGATCGAATCGAATCAAATCGAAAAGAATCGAGCAGAATCGAATCGAAACGAAAAGAATCGAACTGAAAATAATCGAATCGAATCGAATAGAATAGAATCGAATAGAATTGAATCGAACGAAAAGAATCTTATCGAATCGAATCGAAAAGAATCGAATCGAATCGAATGGAGAAGAATCAAATCGAACCGAATCGAAAAGAACTGAATCGAAAAGAATTGAATCGAAGAATATCAAATCGAATTGAAAAGAATTGACTCAAATCGAAAAGGATCGAATCGAAACACAAAGAATCGAATCGAATCGAATTCGAAAGAATCGAATTGAATTGAAATGAGAAGAATCGAATCGAATTGCATCGAATCGAAAATAATTGAATCGAATTGAATAAAAAATAATCAAATCGAGTCGAATCAAAAATAATTGGAATTGAATCGAATCGATAATCGAACCGAATCGAATCCAATCGAGTCGAATCGAAAATAATCGAATCGAATCAAATGGATTCAAAAACAATTAAATCGAATCGAAAAGAATCGAATGGAATCGAAAAGAATCAAACCGAATCAAAAAGAATCGAAAAGAATTGAATCAAGAAGAATCGAAATGAATTGAATCGAGTAGAATCACATCGAAGCTAGGGTAAAAGAATCGAATCGAATCAAAAATTATCTAACTCAATCCAATGAAATCCAAAAGAATTGAATCGAATCGAATCGAAAAGATTCGAATCGAAATGTAACAAGTGGAATCCAAATGATCGAATCGAATCAAATCGAAAAGAATCGAATCGAAAAGAATCGAATTGATTTGAATCGATTCGAGAAGAATCGAATCGAAAAGAAGCGAATCGTATCAAATCGAATCGAATCGAAAAGAATCGAATCGAAGAGAATATAATCGAAACAAAAAGAATCGAATCGAATCGAATCAAAAAGAATCGAATCGAAACGACAAGAGGCGAATCGAATCGAATCGAAAAGAATCAAATTGAAAAGAATCGAATCAAATTGAAAAGAATCGAATCGAAAAAATCGAATCAAAAAGAATCGAATCGAATCGTATCGAATCGAAAAGAATCGAAAAGAATAGAATCGAATGGAATCGAATCGAAAAGAATCAATCGAATCGAATTGAATAGAAAAGAATCGAATAGATTCGAATCGACACGAATCGAAAAAAGTCGAAACGAATCGAATCATATCAAAGCGCAAAGAATCGAATCGAATCAAAAAGAATCGAATCGAACTGAATCGAAAAGAATCGAATCGAACAGACCGAAAAGAATCGAATCGAAGAGAATCGTATCGAATCGAATCGAATAGAACCGAAAGAATCGAATCGATTCCAATCGACCTGAATCGAAAAGAATCGAATCGAACAGTATCGAATCTAATTGAAATGAATCGAATCAAATAAAATAGAAGAGAATCAAATCGAAACGAAAAGAATCGAATCGAATCGAATTGAAAAGAATTGAATCAAATCGAAAAGAATCGAATCGAAATGAAAAGAATCGAATCGAATCGATCGAAATGATCGATTTGAAAAGTATCGAGTTGAATCGAATCAAATCGAAAAGAATCAAATCGAATCGTATGGAATCAAAAAGAATCAAATCAAATCGAATCGAAAAGAATAGAGCCGTATTTCATTGAATCGAAAAGAATTGAATCGAAAAGAATCGAGTCGAATCAAAACGAATCGAATCAAATCGAAAAGAATCGTATCGATTTGAATCGAAAAGAATCGGATCGAATCTTATATACTTGAATCAAAAAGAATCGAGTCGATTCAAATAAAAAAAAAATCAAACCGGGATCCCTGGGTGGCGCAGCGGTTTGGCGCCTGCCTTTGGCCCAGGGCGCGATCCTGGAGACCCGGGGTCGAATCCCACATCGGGCTCCCGGTGCATGGAGCCTGCTTCTCCCTCGGCCTGTGTCTCTGCCTCTCTCTCTCTCTCTGTGACTATCATAAATAAATAAAAATTGAAAAAAAAAAAAAAATCAAACCGAATAGAAAAGAATCGAATCGAAAAGAAAAGAATCGATTCAAATCGAAAACCGAAAGGAATCAAAACGATTCGAATGGATACGAAACGAATCGAATCGAAAATAATAGAATCGAATCGTACCGAACCGAAATGAAAATAATCAAATGGAATCGAATTGAAAATAACCGAATCAAATCAAATCGAAAATAATTGAAGCGGGGATTCCTGGGAGGGGCAGCGGTTTAGTGCCTGCCTTTGGCCCAGGGCGCGATCCTGGAGACCCGGGATCAAATCCCACATAGGGCTCCCGGTGCTTGGAGCTTGCTTCTCCCTCTGCCTATCTCTGCCTCTCTCTCTCTCTCTGTGACTATCATAAATAAATAAAAAATTTAGAAAAAAAAAGAAAATAATTGAAGCGAATCTAATAGAAAATAGTTGATTCGCATTGAATCGAATCGAAAAACATCGAAATGAATTGAATTGAAAATAATGAAATCGAATCGAAAATAATCGAATCGAAAGTAATCTTATCGAATCGAAAATAATCGAATCGAATCGAATCGAAAATAATTGAACCGAGTCGATCGAATTGAGTTGAAAATAATCGAATCAAACCGAATTGAATCGAAAATAATCGAATTGAATCGAATAGAAAAGAATCGAATGGAATCGAAAAGAATCGAATCATATCGAATTGAATCGAAAAGAATCGAATCGAAGAGAACCGAAAAGAATCGAATCGAATACAATCGAAAAGAATCGTATCGAATCGAATCGAATTGAATCGAAAAGAATCGATTCCAATCGAATTGAATTGAATAGAATCGAATCGAACAGTACCGAATCGAATTGATAAGATTCGAATCAAGTAAAATCGAAAAGAATCTAATTGAAACGAAAAGAATCCAATCGAATCGAATTGAAAGGAATCGAATCGAAAAAATCGAATCGAAAAGAATCGAGTTGAGTTGAATCGAATCGAATCATATCGAATCGAAAAGAATCGAACCGAATCGAATTGAGTTGAAAAGAACTGAATCGAACTGAATCAAAAAGAATCGAATCGACCTGAATAGAAAAGAATCGAATCGAAATGTAACAAATTGAATCCAAATGATCGAATCGAATCAAATCGAAAAGAATCGAGCAGAATCGAATCGAAACGAAAAGAATCGAACTGAAAATAATCGAATCGAATCGAATCGAATAGAATCGAACAGAATTGAATCGAACGAAAAGAATCTTATCGAATTGAATCGAATCGAATGGAGAAGAATCAAATCGAACCGAATCGAAAAGAACTGAATCGAAAAGAATCGAATCGAAGAGAATCTAATCGAAACGAAAGGAATCAAATCGAATCCAAAACAATAGAATCGAAACGAAAAGAGGCGAATCGAATCGAATCGAAAAGAAGCGAAAAGAAAAAAATCGAATCGAATCGAATCGAAAAGAATCGAATTAAAAAGAATAGAATCGAAACATTCGAATCGAAATGAATCGAATCGAATTAAATCGGTTGAAAAGATCGAATCAAAAAACATCAAAGAGAATCGAAACGAATCGAATCGAATCAAATCGAATTGAAAAGAATCGTATCAAATCAAATCTAAAAGAATCGAATCGGGATCCCTGGGTGGTGCAGCGGTTTACCGCCTGCCTTTGGCCCAGGGCGCGATCCTGGAGACCCGGGATCGAATCCCATGTCGGGCTCCCGGTGCATGGAGCCTGCTTCTCCCACTGCCTATGTCTCTGCCCCTCTCTCTCTTTCTCTCTGTGACTATCATAAATAAATAAAAATAAAAAAAAAATAAATAAAAATAATCGAATCGAATCGAATCAAAAAGAATGGAATCGAATTGATTCGCATTGAAAAGAATCGATCGAATCGTATTGAATCGAAAAGAATCGAATCGAATCGAATCGAAGAATCGAAACGAAACGAATCGAATAGAAAAGAATCAAATCGAAAAGAATCGAATCGAAGAATATCAAATCTAATTGAAAAGAATTGACTCAAATCGAAAAGAATCGAATCGAAACACAAAGAATCGAATCGAATCGAATTCGAAAGAATCGAATTGAATTGAAATGAGAAGAATCGAATCGAATTGCATCGAATCGAAAATAATTGAATCGAATTGAATAAAAAATAATCAAATCGAGTCGAATCAAAAATAATTGGAATTGAATCGAATCGATAATCGAACCGAATCGAATCCAATCGAGTCGAATCGAAAATAATCGAATCGAATCAAATGGATTCAAAAACAATTAAATCGAATCGAAAAGAATCGAATGGAATCGAAAAGAATCAAACCGAATCAAAAAGAATCGAAAAGAATTGAATCAAGAAGAATCGAAATGAATTGAATCGAGTAGAATCACATCGAAGCTAGGGTAAAAGAATCGAATCGAATCAAAAATTATCTAACTCAATCCAATGAAATCCAAAAGAATTGAATCGAATCGAATCGAAAAGATTCGAATCGAAATGTAACAAGTGGAATCCAAATGATCGAATCGAATCAAATCGAAAAGAATCGAATCGAAAAGAATCGAATTGAATTGAATCGATTCGAGAAGAATCGAATCGAAAAGAAGCGAATCGAATCGAAAAGAATCGAATCGAAGAGAATATAATCGAAACAAAAAGAATCGAATCGAATCGAATCAAAAAGAATCGAATCGAAACGACAAGAGGCGAATCGAATCGAATCGAAAAGAATCAAATTGAAAAGAATCGAATCAAATTGAAAAGAATCGAATCGAAAAAATCGAATCAAAAAGAATCGAATCGAATCGTATCGAATCGAAAAGAATCGAAAAGAATAGAATCGAATGGAATCGAATCGAAAAGAATCAATCGAATCGAATTGAATAGAAAAGAATCGAATAGATTCGAATCGACACGAATCGAAAAAAGTCGAAACGAATCGAATCATATCAAAGCGCAAAGAATCGAATCGAATCAAAAAGAATCGAATCGAACTGAATCGAAAAGAATCGAATCGAACAGACCGAAAAGAATCGAATCGAAGAGAATCGTATCGAATCGAATCGAATAGAACCGAAAGAATCGAATCGATTCCAATCGACCTGAATCGAAAAGAATCGAATCGAACAGTATCGAATCTAATTGAAATGAATCGAATCAAATAAAATAGAAGAGAATCAAATCGAAACGAAAAGAATCGAATCGAATCGAATTGAAAAGAATTGAATCAAATCGAAAAGAATCGAATCGAAATGAAAAGAATCGAATCGAATCGATCGAAATGATCGATTTGAAAAGTATCGAGTTGAATCGAATCAAATCGAAAAGAATCAAATCGAATCGTATGGAATCAAAAAGAATCAAATCAAATCGAATCGAAAAGAATAGAGCCGTATTTCATTGAATCGAAAAGAATTGAATCGAAAAGAATCGAGTCGAATCAAAACGAATCGAATCAAATCGAAAAGAATCGTATCGATTTGAATCGAAAAGAATCGGATCGAATCTTATATACTTGAATCAAAAAGAATCGAGTCGATTCAAATCAAAAAAAAATCAAACCGGGATCCCTGGGTGGCGCAGCGGTTTGGCGCCTGCCTTTGGCCCAGGGCGCGATCCTGGAGACCCGGGGTCGAATCCCACATCGGGCTCCCGGTGCATGGAGCCTGCTTCTCCCTCGGCCTGTGTCTCTGCCTCTCTCTCTCTCTCTGTGACTATCATAAATAAATAAAAATTGAAAAAAAAAAAAAAAAAATCAAACCGAATAGAAAAGAATCGAATCGAAAAGAAAAGAATCGATTCAAATCGAAAACCGAAAGGAATCAAAACGATTCGAATGGATACGAAACGAATCGAATCGAAAATAATAGAATCGAATCGTACCGAACCGAAATGAAAATAATCAAATGGAATCGAATTGAAAATAACCGAATCAAATCAAATCGAAAATAATTGAAGCGGGGATTCCTGGGAGGGGCAGCGGTTTAGTGCCTGCCTTTGGCCCAGGGCGCGATCCTGGAGACCCGGGATCAAATCCCACATAGGGCTCCCGGTGCTTGGAGCTTGCTTCTCCCTCTGCCTATCTCTGCCTCTCTCTCTCTCTCTGTGACTATCATAAATAAATAAAAAATTTAGAAAAAAAAAGAAAATAATTGAAGCGAATCTAATAGAAAATAGTTGATTCGCATTGAATCGAATCGAAAAACATCGAAATGAATTGAATTGAAAATAATGAAATCGAATCGAAAATAATCGAATCGAAAGTAATCTTATCGAATCGAAAATAATCGAATCGAATCGAATCGAAAATAATTGAACCGAGTCGATCGAATTGAGTTGAAAATAATCGAATCAAACCGAATTGAATCGAAAATAATCGAATTGAATCGAATAGAAAAGAATCGAATGGAATCGAAAAGAATCGAATCATATCGAATTGAATCGAAAAGAATCGAATCGAAGAGAACCGAAAAGAATCGAATCGAATACAATCGAAAAGAATCGTATCGAATCGAATCGAATTGAATCGAAAAGAATCGATTCCAATCGAATTGAATTGAATAGAATCGAATCGAACAGTACCGAATCGAATTGATAAGATTCGAATCAAGTAAAATCGAAAAGAATCTAATTGAAACGAAAAGAATCCAATCGAATCGAATTGAAAGGAATCGAATCGAAAAAATCGAATCGAAAAGAATCGAGTTGAGTTGAATCGAATCGAATCATATCGAATCGAAAAGAATCGAACCGAATCGAATTGAGTTGAAAAGAACTGAATCGAACTGAATCAAAAAGAATCGAATCGACCTGAATAGAAAAGAATCGAATCGAAATGTAACAAATTGAATCCAAATGATCGAATCGAATCAAATCGAAAAGAATCGAGCAGAATCGAATCGAAACGAAAAGAATCGAACTGAAAATAATCGAATCGAATCGAATCGAATAGAATCGAACAGAATTGAATCGAACGAAAAGAATCTTATCGAATTGAATCGAATCGAATGGAGAAGAATCAAATCGAACCGAATCGAAAAGAACTGAATCGAAAAGAATCGAATCGAAGAGAATCTAATCGAAACGAAAGGAATCAAATCGAATCCAAAACAATAGAATCGAAACGAAAAGAGGCGAATCGAATCGAATCGAAAAGAAGCGAAAAGAAAAAAATCGAATCGAATCGAATCGAAAAGAATCGAATTAAAAAGAATAGAATCGAAACATTCGAATCGAAATGAATCGAATCGAATTAAATCGGTTGAAAAGATCGAATCAAAAAACATCAAAGAGAATCGAAACGAATCGAATCGAATCAAATCGAATTGAAAAGAATCGTATCAAATCAAATCTAAAAGAATCGAATCGGGATCCCTGGGTGGTGCAGCGGTTTACCGCCTGCCTTTGGCCCAGGGCGCGATCCTGGAGACCCGGGATCGAATCCCATGTCGGGCTCCCGGTGCATGGAGCCTGCTTCTCCCACTGCCTATGTCTCTGCCCCTCTCTCTCTTTCTCTCTGTGACTATCATAAATAAATAAAAATAAAAAAAAAATAAATAAAAATAATCGAATCGAATCGAATCAAAAAGAATGGAATCGAATTGATTCGCATTGAAAAGAATCGATCGAATCGTATTGAATCGAAAAGAATCGAATCGAATCGAATCGAAGAATCGAAACGAAACGAATCGAATAGAAAAGAATCAAATCGAAAAGAATCGAATCGAAGAATATCAAATCTAATTGAAAAGAATTGACTCAAATCGAAAAGAATCGAATCGAAACACAAAGAATCGAATCGAATCGAATTCGAAAGAATCGAATTGAATTGAAATGAGAAGAATCGAATCGAATTGCATCGAATCGAAAATAATTGAATCGAATTGAATAAAAAATAATCAAATCGAGTCGAATCAAAAATAATTGGAATTGAATCGAATCGATAATCGAACCGAATCGAATCCAATCGAGTCGAATCGAAAATAATCGAATCGAATCAAATGGATTCAAAAACAATTAAATCGAATCGAAAAGAATCGAATGGAATCGAAAAGAATCAAACCGAATCAAAAAGAATCGAAAAGAATTGAATCAAGAAGAATCGAAATGAATTGAATCGAGTAGAATCACATCGAAGCTAGGGTAAAAGAATCGAATCGAATCAAAAATTATCTAACTCAATCCAATGAAATCCAAAAGAATTGAATCGAATCGAATCGAAAAGATTCGAATCGAAATGTAACAAGTGGAATCCAAATGATCGAATCGAATCAAATCGAAAAGAATCGAATCGAAAAGAATCGAATTGAATTGAATCGATTCGAGAAGAATCGAATCGAAAAGAAGCGAATCGAATCGAAAAGAATCGAATCGAAGAGAATATAATCGAAACAAAAAGAATCGAATCGAATCGAATCAAAAAGAATCGAATCGAAACGACAAGAGGCGAATCGAATCGAATCGAAAAGAATCAAATTGAAAAGAATCGAATCAAATTGAAAAGAATCGAATCGAAAAAATCGAATCAAAAAGAATCGAATCGAATCGAAAAGAATCGAATCGAATTGAAAAGAATAGAATCGAATGGAATCGAATCGAAAAGAATCAATCGAATCGAATTGAATAGAAAAGAATCGAATAGATTCGAATCGACACGAATCGAAAAAAGTCGAAACGAATCGAATCATATCAAAGCGAAAAGAATCGAATCGAATCAAAAAGAATCGAATCGAACTGAATCGAAAAGAATCGAATCGAACAGTACCGAATCGAATTGATAAGATTCGAATCAAATAAAATCGAAAAGAATCTAATTGAAACGAAAAGAATCCAATCGAATCGAATTGAAAGGAATCGAATTGAAAAAATCGAAACGAAAAGAATCGAATCGAATCGAATTGAAAAGAATTGAATCAAATCGAAAAGAATCGAATCGAATTGAAAAGAATCGAATCGAACTGAATCAAAAAGAATCGAATCGAACTGAATAGAAAAGAATCGAATCGAAATGTAACAAATTGAATCCAAATGATCGAATCGAATCAAATCGAAAAGAATCGAGCAGAATCGAATCGAAACGAAAAGAATCGAACTGAAAATAATCGAATCGAATCGAATAGAATAGAATCGAATAGAATTGAATCGAACGAAAAGAATCTTATCGAATCGAATCGAAAAGAATCGAATCGAATCGAATGGAGAAGAATCAAATCGAACCGAATCGAAAAGAACTGAATCGAAAAGAATCGAATCGAAGAGAATCTAATCGAAACGAAAAGAATCAAATCGAATCCAAAAGAATAGAATCGAAACGAAAAGAGGCGAATCGAATCGAATCGAAAAGAAGCGAATAGAAAAAAATCGAATCGAATCGAATCGAAAAGAATCGAATTGAAAAGAATAGAATCGAAAAATTCGAATCGAATCAAATCGAAATGAATCGAATCGAATTAAATCGGTTGAAAAGATCGAATCAAAAAACATCAAAGAGAATCGAAACGAATCGAAACGAATCGAATTGAATCAAATCGAATTGAAAAGAATCGTATCAAATCAAATCTAAAAGAATCGAATCGAATCGAATCAAAAAGAATGGAATCGAATTGATTCGCATCGAAAAGAATCGATCGAATCGTATTGAATCGAAAAGAATCGAATCGAATGGAATCGAATCGAATCGAAAAGAATCGAATCGAATCGAATCGAAAAGAATTGAATCGAAGAATATCAAATCGAATTGAAAAGAATTGACTCAAATCGAAAAGGATCGAATCGAAACACAAAGAATCGAATCGAATCGAATTCGAAAGAATCGAATTGAATTGAAATGAGAAGAATCGAATCGAATTGCATCGAATCGAAAATAATTGAATCGAATTGAATAAAAAATAATCAAATCGAGTCGAATCAAAAATAATTGGAATTGAATCGAATCGATAATCGAACCGAATCGAATCCAATCGAGTCGAATCGAAAATAATCGAATCGAATCAAATGGATTCAAAAACAATTAAATCGAATCGAAAAGATTCGAATCGAAATGTAACAAGTGGAATCCAAATGATCGAATCGAATCAAATCGAAAAGAATCGAATCGAAAAGAATCGAATTGAATTGAATCGATTCGAGAAGAATCGAATCGAAAAGAAGCGAATCGTATCAAATCGAATCGAATCGAAAAGAATCGAATCGAAGAGAATATAATCGAAACAAAAAGAATCGAATCGAATCGAATCAAAAAGAATCGAATCGAAACGACAAGAGGCGAATCGAATCGAATCGAAAAGAATCAAATTGAAAAGAATCGAATCAAATTGAAAAGAATCGAATCGAAAAAATCGAATCAAAAAGAATCGAATCGAATCGTATCGAATCGAAAAGAATCGAAAAGAATAGAATCGAATGGAATCGAATCGAAAAGAATCAATCGAATCGAATTGAATAGAAAAGAATCGAATAGATTCGAATCGACACGAATCGAAAAAAGTCGAAACGAATCGAATCATATCAAAGCGCAAAGAATCGAATCGAGTCCAAAAGAATCGAATCGAACTGAATCGAAAAGAATCGAATCGAACAGACCGAAAAGAATCGAATCGAAGAGAATCGTATCGAATCGAATCGAATAGAACCGAAAGAATCGAATCGATTCCAATCGACCTGAATCGAAAAGAATCGAATCGAACAGTATCGAATCTAATTGAAATGAATCGAATCAAATAAAATAGAAGAGAATCAAATCGAAACGAAAAGAATCGAATCGAATCGAATTGAAAAGAATTGAATCAAATCGAAAAGAATCGAATCGAAATGAAAAGAATCGAATCGAATCGATCGAAATGATCGATTTGAAAAGTATCGAGTTGAATCGAATCAAATCGAAAAGAATCAAATCGAATCGTATGGAATCAAAAAGAATCAAATCAAATCGAATCGAAAAGAATAGAACCGTATTTCATTGAATCGAAAAGAATTGAATCGAAAAGAATCGAGTCGAATCAAAACGAATCGAATCAAATCGAAAAGAATCGTATCGATTTGAATCGAAAAGAATCGGATCGAATCTTATATACTTGAATCAAAAAGAATCGAGTCGATTCAAATCAAAAAATCAAACCGAATAGAAAAGAATTGAATCGAAAAGAAAAGAATCGATTCAAATCGAAAACCGAAAGGAATCAAAACGATTCGAATGGATACGAAACGAATCGAATCGAAAATAATAGAATCGAATCGTACCGAACCGAAATGAAAATAATCAAATGGAATCGAATTGAAAATAACCGAATCAAATCAAATCGAAAATAATTGAAGCGGGGATTCCTGGGAGGGGCAGCGGTTTAGTGCCTGCCTTTGGCCCAGGGCGCGATCCTGGAGACCCGGGATCAAATCCCACATAGGGCTCCCGGTGCTTGGAGCTTGCTTCTCCCTCTGCCTATCTCTGCCTCTCTCTCTCTCTGTGACTATCATAAATAAATAAAAAATTTAGAAAAAAAAGAAAATAATTGAAGCGAATCTAATAGAAAATAGTTGATTCGCATTGAATCGAATCGAAAAACATCGAAATGAATTGAATTGAAAATAATGAAATCGAATCGAAAATAATCGAATCGAAAGTAATCTTATCGAATCGAAAATAATCGAATCGAATCGAATCGAAAATAATTGAACCGAGTCGATCGAATTGAGTTGAAAATAATCGAA
Organism: Canis lupus baileyi; assembly: GCF_048164855.1. Taxonomy (NCBI): domain Eukaryota; kingdom Metazoa; phylum Chordata; class Mammalia; order Carnivora; family Canidae; genus Canis; species Canis lupus. The sequence goes on from NW_027326536.1 coordinate 22,055, forward strand.
TCAAACCGAATTGAATCGAAAATAATCGAATCGAATCGAATAGAAAAGAATCGAATGGAATCGAAAAGAATCGAATCATATCGAATTGAATCGAAAAGAATCGAATCGAAGAGAACCGAAAAGAATCGAATCGAATACAATCGAAAAGAATCGTATCGAATCGAATCGAATTGAATCGAAAAGAATCGATTCCAATCGAATTGAATTGAATAGAATCGAATCGAACAGTACCGAATCGAATTGATAAGATTCGAATCAAGTAAAATCGAAAAGAATCTAATTGAAACGAAAAGAATCCAATCGAATCGAATTGAAAGGAATCGAATCGAAAAAATCGAATGGAAAAGAATCGAGTTGAGTTGAATCGAATCGAATCATATCGAATCGAAAAGAATCGAACCGAATCGAATTGAGTTGAAAAGAATTGAATCGAACTGAATCAAAAAGAATCGAATCGACCTGAATAGAAAAGAATCAAATCGAAAGGTAACAAATTGAATCCAAATGATCGAATCGAATCAAATCGAAAAGAATCGAGCAGAATCGAATCGAAACGAAAAGAATCGAACTGAAAATAATCGAATCGAATCGAATCGAATCGAATCGAACAGAATTGAATCGAACGAAAAGAATCTTATCGAATCGAATCGAATCGAATGGAGAAGAATCAAATCGAACCGAATCGAAAAGAACTGAATCGAAAAGAATCGAATCGAAGAGAATCTAATCGAAACGAAAGGAATCAAATCGAATCCAAAACAATAGAATCGAAACGAAAAGAGGCGAATCGAATCGAATCGAAAAGAAGCGAAAAGAAAAAAATCGAATCGAATCGAATCGAAAAGAATCGAATTAAAAAGAATAGAATCGAAACATTCGAATCGAAATGAATCGAATCGAATTAAATCGGTTGAAAAGATCGAATCAAAAAACATCAAAGAGAATCGAAACGAATCGAATCGAATCAAATCGAATTGAAAAGAATCGTATCAAATCAAATCTAAAAGAATCGAATCGGGATCCCTGGGTGGTGCAGCGGTTTACCGCCTGCCTTTGGCCCAGGGCGCGATCCTGGAGACCCGGGATCGAATCCCATGTCGGGCTCCCGGTGCATGGAGCCTGCTTCTCCCACTGCCTATGTCTCTGCCCCTCTCTCTCTTTCTCTCTGTGACTATCATAAATAAATAAAAATAAAAAAAAATAAATAAAAATAATCGAATCGAATCGAATCGAATCAAAAAGAATGGAATCGAATTGATTCGCATTGAAAAGAATCGATCGAATCGTATTGAATCGAAAAGAATCGAATCGAATCGAATCGAAGAATCGAATCGAAACGAATCGAATCGAAAAGAATCGAATCGAAAAGAATCGAATCGAAGAATATCAAATCGAATTGAAAAGAATTGACTCAAATCGAAAAGAATCGAATCGAAACACAAAGAATCGAATCGAATCGAATTCGAAAGAATCGAATTGAATTGAAATGAGAAGAATCGAATCGAATTGCATCGAATCGAAAATAATTGAATCGAATTGAATAAAAAATAATCAAATCGAGTCGAATCAAAAATAATTGGAATTGAATCGAATCGATAATCGAACCGAATCGAATCCAATCGAGTCGAATCGAAAATAATCGAATCGAATCAAATGGATTCAAAAACAATTAAATCGAATCGAAAAGAATCGAATGGAATCGAAAAGAATCAAACCGAATCAAAAAGAATCGAAAAGAATTGAATCAAGAAGAATCGAAATGAATTGAATCGAGTAGAATCACATCGAAGCTAGGGTAAAAAATCGAATCGAATCAAAAATTATCTAAATCAATCCAATGAAATCCAAAAGAATTGAATCGAATCGAATCGAAAAGATTCGAATCGAAATGTAACAAGTGGAATCCAAATGATCGAATCGAATCAAATCGAAAAGAATCGAATCGAAAAGAATCGAATTGAATTGAATCGATTCGAGAAGAATCGAATCGAAAAGAATCGAATCGAATCGAAAAGAATCGAATCGAAGAGAATATAATCGAAACAAAAAGAATCGAATCGAATCGAATCAAAAAGAATCGAATCGAAACGACAAGAGGCGAATCGAATCGAATCGAAAAGAATCAAATTGAAAAGAATCGAATCAAATTGAAAAGAATCGAATCGAAAAAATCGAATCAAAAAGAATCGAATCGAATCGAAAAGAATCGAATCGAATTGAAAAGAATAGAATCGAATGGAATCGAATCGAAAAGAATCAATCGAATCGAACTGAATAGAAAAGAATCGAATAGATTCGAATCGACACGAATCGAAAAAAGTCGAAACGAATCGAATCATATCAAAGCGAAAAGAATCGAATCGAATCAAAAAGAATCGAATCAAACTGAATCGAAAAGAATCGAATCGAACAGTACCGAATCGAATTGATAAGATTCGAATCAAATAAAATCGAAAAGAATCTAATTGAAACGAAAAAAATCCAATCGAATCGAATTGAAAGGAATCGAATTGAAAAAATCGAAACGAAAAGAATCGAATCGAATCGAATTGAAAAGAATTGAATCAAATCGAAAAGAATCGAATCGAATTGAAAAGAATCGAATCGAACTGAATCAAAAAGAATCGAATCGAACTGAATAGAAAAGAATCGAATCGAAATGTAACAAATTGAATCCAAATGATCGAATCGAATCAAATCGAAAAGAATCGAGCAGAATCGAATCGAAACGAAAAGAATCGAACTGAAAATAATCGAATCGAATCGAATCGAATAGAATCGAATAGAATTGAATCGAACGAAAAGAATCTTATCGAATCGAATCGAAAAGAATCGAATCGAATCGAATGGAGAAGAATCAAATCGAACCGAATCGAAAAGAACTGAATCGAAAAGAATTGAATCGAAGAATATCAAATCGAATTGAAAAGAATTGACTCAAATCGAAAAGGATCGAATCGAAACACAAAGAATCGAATCGAATCGAATTCGAAAGAATCGAATTGAATTGAAATGAGAAGAATCGAATCGAATTGCATCGAATCGAAAATAATTGAATCGAATTGAATAAAAAATAATCAAATCGAGTCGAATCAAAAATAATTGGAATTGAATCGAATCGATAATCGAACCGAATCGAATCCAATCGAGTCGAATCGAAAATAATCGAATCGAATCAAATGGATTCAAAAACAATTAAATCGAATCGAAAAGAATCGAATGGAATCGAAAAGAATCAAACCGAATCAAAAAGAATCGAAAAGAATTGAATCAAGAAGAATCGAAATGAATTGAATCGAGTAGAATCACATCGAAGCTAGGGTAAAAGAATCGAATCGAATCAAAAATTATCTAACTCAATCCAATGAAATCCAAAAGAATTGAATCGAATCGAATCGAAAAGATTCGAATCGAAATGTAACAAGTGGAATCCAAATGATCGAATCGAATCAAATCGAAAAGAATCGAATCGAAAAGAATCGAATTGATTTGAATCGATTCGAGAAGAATCGAATCGAAAAGAAGCGAATCGTATCAAATCGAATCGAATCGAAAAGAATCGAATCGAAGAGAATATAATCGAAACAAAAAGAATCGAATCGAATCGAATCAAAAAGAATCGAATCGAAACGACAAGAGGCGAATCGAATCGAATCGAAAAGAATCAAATTGAAAAGAATCGAATCAAATTGAAAAGAATCGAATCGAAAAAATCGAATCAAAAAGAATCGAATCGAATCGTATCGAATCGAAAAGAATAGAATCGAATGGAATCGAATCGAAAAGAATCAATCGAATCGAATTGAATAGAAAAGAATCGAATAGATTCGAATCGACACGAATCGAAAAAAGTCGAAACGAATCGAATCATATCAAAGCGCAAAGAATCGAATCGAGTCCAAAAGAATCGAATCGAACTGAATCGAAAAGAATCGAATCGAACAGACCGAAAAGAATCGAATCGAAGAGAATCGTATCGAATCGAATCGAATAGAACCGAAAGAATCGAATCGATTCCAATCGACCTGAATCGAAAAGAATCGAATCGAACAGTATCGAATCTAATTGAAATGAATCGAATCAAATAAAATAGAAGAGAATCAAATCGAAACGAAAAGAATCGAATCGAATCGAATTGAAAAGAATTGAATCAAATCGAAAAGAATCGAATCGAAATGAAAAGAATCGAATCGAATCGATCGAAATGATCGATTTGAAAAGTATCGAGTTGAATCGAATCAAATCGAAAAGAATCAAATCGAATCGTATGGAATCAAAAAGAATCAAATCAAATCGAATCGAAAAGAATAGAACCGTATTTCATTGAATCGAAAAGAATTGAATCGAAAAGAATCGAGTCGAATCAAAACGAATCGAATCAAATCGAAAAGAATCGTATCGATTTGAATCGAAAAGAATCGGATCGAATCTTATATACTTGAATCAAAAAGAATCGAGTCGATTCAAATCAAAAAAATCAAACCGAATAGAAAAGAATCGAATCGAAAAGAAAAGAATCGATTCAAATCGAAAACCGAAAGGAATCAAAACGATTCGAATGGATACGAAACGAATCGAATCGAAAATAATAGAATCGAATCGTACCGAACCGAAATGAAAATAATCAAATGGAATCGAATTGAAAATAACCGAATCAAATCAAATCGAAAATAATTGAAGCGGGGATTCCTGGGAGGGGCAGCGGTTTAGTGCCTGCCTTTGGCCCAGGGCGCGATCCTGGAGACCCGGGATCAAATCCCACATAGGGCTCCCGGTGCTTGGAGCTTGCTTCTCCCTCTGCCTATCTCTGCCTCTCTCTCTCTCTCTGTGACTATCATAAATAAATAAAAAATTTAGAAAAAAAAAGAAAATAATTGAAGCGAATCTAATAGAAAATAATCGATTCGCATTGAATCGAATCGAAAAACATCGAAATGAATTGAATTGAAAATAATGAAATCGAATCGAAAATAATCGAATCGAAAGTAATCTTATCGAATCGAAAATAATCGAATCGAATCGAATCGAAAATAATTGAACCGAGTCGATCGAATTGAGTTGAAAATAATCGAATCAAACCGAATTGAATCGAAAATAATCGAATCGAATCGAATAGAAAAGAATCGAATGGAATCGAAAAGAATCGAATCATATCGAATTGAATCGAAAAGAATCGAATCGAAGAGAACCGAAAAGAATCGAATCGAATACAATCGAAAAGAATCGTATCGAATCGAATCGAATTGAATCGAAAAGAATCGATTCCAATCGAATTGAATTGAATAGAATCGAATCGAACAGTACCGAATCGAATTGATAAGATTCGAATCAAGTAAAATCGAAAAGAATCTAATTGAAACGAAAAGAATCCAATCGAATCGAATTGAAAGGAATCGAATCGAAAAAATCGAATCGAAAAGAATCGAGTTGAGTTGAATCGAATCGAATCATATCGAATCGAAAAGAATCGAACCGAATCGAATTGAGTTGAAAAGAATTGAATCGAACTGAATCAAAAAGAATCGAATCGACCTGAATAGAAAAGAATCGAATCGAAATGTAACAAATTGAATCCAAATGATCGAATCGAATCCAATCGAAAAGAATCGAGCAGAATCGAATCGAAACGAAAAGAATTGAACTGAAAATAATCGAATCGAATCGAATCGAATAGAATCGAACAGAATTGAATCGAACGAAAAGAATCTTATCGAATCGAATCGAATCGAATGGAGAAGAATCAAATCGAACCGAATCGAAAAGAACTGAATCGAAAAGAATCGAATCGAAGAGAATCTAATCGAAACGAAAGGAATCAAATCGAATCCAAAACAATAGAATCGAAACGAAAAGAGGCGAATCGAATCGAATCGAAAAGAAGCGAAAAGAAAAAAATCGAATCGAATCGAATCGAAAAGAATCGAATTAAAAAGAATAGAATCGAAACATTCGAATCGAAATGAATCGAATCGAATTAAATCGGTTGAAAAGATCGAATCAAAGAACATCAAAGAGAATCGAAACGAATCGAATCGAATCAAATCGAATTGAAAAGAATCGTATCAAATGAAATCTAAAAGAATCGAATCGGGATCCCTGGGTGGTGCAGCGGTTTACCGCCTGCCTTTGGCCCAGGGCGCGATCCTGGAGACCCGGGATCGAATCCCATGTCGGGCTCCCGGTGCATGGAGCCTGCTTCTCCCACTGCCTATGTCTCTGCCCCTCTCTCTCTTTCTCTCTGTGACTATCATAAATAAATAAAAATAAAAAAAAATAAATAAAAATAATCGAATCGAATCGAATCGAATCAAAAAGAATGGAATCGAATTGATTCGCATTGAAAAGAATCGATCGAATCGAATCGAATCGAATCGAAGAATCGAATCGAAACGAATCGAATCGAAAAGAATCGAATCGAAAAGAATCGAATCGAAGAATATCAAATCGAATTGAAAAGAATTGACTCAAATCGAAAAGAATCGAATCGAAACACAAAGAATCGAATCGAATCGAATTCGAAAGAATCGAATTGAATTGAAATGAGAAGAATCGAATCGAATTGCATCGAATCGAAAATAATTGAATCGAATTGAATAAAAAATAATCAAATCGAGTCGAATCAAAAATAATTGGAATTGAATCGAATCGATAATCGAACCGAATCGAATCCAATCGAGTCGAATCGAAAATAATCGAATCGAATCAAATGGATTCAAAAACAATTAAATCGAATCGAAAAGAATCGAATGGAATCGAAAAGAATCAAACCGAATCAAAAAGAATCGAAAAGAATTGAATCAAGAAGAATCGAAATGAATTGAATCGAGTAGAATCACATCGAAGCTAGGGTAAAAAATCGAATCGAATCAAAAATTATCTAAATCAATCCAATGAAATCCAAAAGAATTGAATCGAATCGAATCGAAAAGATTCGAATCGAAATGTAACAAGTGGAATCCAAATGATCGAATCGAATCAAATCGAAAAGAATCGAATCGAAAAGAATCGAATTGAATTGAATCGATTCGAGAAGAATCGAATCGAAAAGAATCGAATCGAATCGAAAAGAATCGAATCGAAGAGAATATAATCGAAACAAAAAGAATCGAATCGAATCGAATCAAAAAGAATCGAATCGAAACGACAAGAGGCGAATCGAATCGAATCGAAAAGAATCAAATTGAAAAGAATCGAATCAAATTGAAAAGAATCGAATCGAAAAAATCGAATCAAAAAGAATCGAATCGAATCGAAAAGAATCGAATCGAATTGAAAAGAATAGAATCGAATGGAATCGAATCGAAAAGAATCAATCGAATCGAACTGAATAGAAAAGAATCGAATAGATTCGAATCGACACGAATCGAAAAAAGTCGAAACGAATCGAATCATATCAAAGCGAAAAGAATCGAATCGAATCAAAAAGAATCGAATCGAACTGAATCGAAAAGAATCGAATCGAACAGTACCGAATCGAATTGATAAGATTCGAATCAAATAAAATCGAAAAGAATCTAATTGAAACGAAAAAAATCCAATCGAATCGAATTGAAAGGAATCGAATTGAAAAAATCGAAACGAAAAGAATCGAATCGAATCGAATTGAAAAGAATTGAATCAAATCGAAAAGAATCGAATCGAATTGAAAAGAATCGAATCGAACTGAATCAAAAAGAATCGAATCGAACTGAATAGAAAAGAATCGAATCGAAATGTAACAAATTGAATCCAAATGATCGAATCGAATCAAATCGAAAAGAATCGAGCAGAATCGAATCGAAACGAAAAGAATCGAACTGAAAATAATCGAATCGAATCGAATAGAATAGAATCGAATAGAATTGAATCGAACGAAAAGAATCTTATCGAATCGAATCGAAAAGAATCGAATCGAATCGAATGGAGAAGAATCAAATCGAACCGAATCGAAAAGAACTGAATCGAAAAGAATTGAATCGAAGAATATCAAATCGAATTGAAAAGAATTGACTCAAATCGAAAAGGATCGAATCGAAACACAAAGAATCGAATCGAATCGAATTCGAAAGAATCGAATTGAATTGAAATGAGAAGAATCGAATCGAATTGCATCGAATCGAAAATAATTGAATCGAATTGAATAAAAAATAATCAAATCGAGTCGAATCAAAAATAATTGGAATTGAATCGAATCGATAATCGAACCGAATCGAATCCAATCGAGTCGAATCGAAAATAATCGAATCGAATCAAATGGATTCAAAAACAATTAAATCGAATCGAAAAGAATCGAATGGAATCGAAAAGAATCAAACCGAATCAAAAAGAATCGAAAAGAATTGAATCAAGAAGAATCGAAATGAATTGAATCGAGTAGAATCACATCGAAGCTAGGGTAAAAGAATCGAATCGAATCAAAAATTATCTAACTCAATCCAATGAAATCCAAAAGAATTGAATCGAATCGAATCGAAAAGATTCGAATCGAAATGTAACAAGTGGAATCCAAATGATCGAATCGAATCAAATCGAAAAGAATCGAATCGAAAAGAATCGAATTGAATTGAATCGATTCGAGAAGAATCGAATCGAAAAGAAGCGAATCGTATCAAATCGAATCGAATCGAAAAGAATCGAATCGAAGAGAATATAATCGAAACAAAAAGAATCGAATCGAATCGAATCAAAAAGAATCGAATCGAAACGACAAGAGGCGAATCGAATCGAATCGAAAAGAATCAAATTGAAAAGAATCGAATCAAATTGAAAAGAATCGAATCGAAAAAATCGAATCAAAAAGAATCGAATCGAATCGTATCGAATCGAAAAGAATCGAAAAGAATAGAATCGAATGGAATCGAATCGAAAAGAATCAATCGAATCGAATTGAATAGAAAAGAATCGAATAGATTCGAATCGACACGAATCGAAAAAAGTCGAAACGAATCGAATCATATCAAAGCGCAAAGAATCGAATCGAGTCCAAAAGAATCGAATCGAACTGAATCGAAAAGAATCGAATCGAACAGACCGAAAAGAATCGAATCGAAGAGAATCGTATCGAATCGAATCGAATAGAACCGAAAGAATCGAATCGATTCCAATCGACCTGAATCGAAAAGAATCGAATCGAACAGTATCGAATCTAATTGAAATGAATCGAATCAAATAAAATAGAAGAGAATCAAATCGAAACGAAAAGAATCGAATCGAATCGAATTGAAAAGAATTGAATCAAATCGAAAAGAATCGAATCGAAATGAAAAGAATCGAATCGAATCGATCGAAATGATCGATTTGAAAAGTATCGAGTTGAATCGAATCAAATCGAAAAGAATCAAATCGAATCGTATGGAATCAAAAAGAATCAAATCAAATCGAATCGAAAAGAATAGAACCGTATTTCATTGAATCGAAAAGAATTGAATCGAAAAGAATCGAGTCGAATCAAAACGAATCGAATCAAATCGAAAAGAATCGTATCGATTTGAATCGAAAAGAATCGGATCGAATCTTATATACTTGAATCAAAAAGAATCGAGTCGATTCAAATCAAAAAAATCAAACCGAATAGAAAAGAATCGAATCGAAAAGAAAAGAATCGATTCAAATCGAAAACCGAAAGGAATCAAAACGATTCGAATGGATACGAAACGAATCGAATCGAAAATAATAGAATCGAATCGTACCGAACCGAAATGAAAATAATCAAATGGAATCGAATTGAAAATAACCGAATCAAATCAAATCGAAAATAATTGAAGCGGGGATTCCTGGGAGGGGCAGCGGTTTAGTGCCTGCCTTTGGCCCAGGGCGCGATCCTGGAGACCCGGGATCAAATCCCACATAGGGCTCCCGGTGCTTGGAGCTTGCTTCTCCCTCTGCCTATCTCTGCCTCTCTCTCTCTCTCTGTGACTATCATAAATAAATAAAAAATTTAGAAAAAAAAAGAAAATAATTGAAGCGAATCTAATAGAAAATAATCGATTCGCATTGAATCGAATCGAAAAACATCGAAATGAATTGAATTGAAAATAATGAAATCGAATCGAAAATAATCGAATCGAAAGTAATCTTATCGAATCGAAAATAATCGAATCGAATCGAATCGAAAATAATTGAACCGAGTCGATCGAATTGAGTTGAAAATAATCGAATCAAACCGAATTGAATCGAAAATAATCGAATCGAATCGAATAGAAAAGAATCGAATGGAATCGAAAAGAATCGAATCATATCGAATTGAATCGAAAAGAATCGAATCGAAGAGAACCGAAAAGAATCGAATCGAATACAATCGAAAAGAATCGTATCGAATCGAATCGAATTGAATCGAAAAGAATCGATTCCAATCGAATTGAATTGAATAGAATCGAATCGAACAGTACCGAATCGAATTGATAAGATTCGAATCAAGTAAAATCGAAAAGAATCTAATTGAAACGAAAAGAATCCAATCGAATCGAATTGAAAGGAATCGAATCGAAAAAATCGAATCGAAAAGAATCGAGTTGAGTTGAATCGAATCGAATCATATCGAATCGAAAAGAATCGAACCGAATCGAATTGAGTTGAAAAGAATTGAATCGAACTGAATCAAAAAGAATCGAATCGACCTGAATAGAAAAGAATCGAATCGAAATGTAACAAATTGAATCCAAATGATCGAATCGAATCAAATCGAAAAGAATCGAGCAGAATCGAATCGAAACGAAAAGAATTGAACTGAAAATAATCGAATCGAATCGAATCGAATAGAATCGAACAGAATTGAATCGAACGAAAAGAATCTTATCGAATCGAATCGAATCGAATGGAGAAGAATCAAATCGAACCGAATCGAAAAGAACTGAATCGAAAAGAATCGAATCGAAGAGAATCTAATCGAAACGAAAGGAATCAAATCGAATCCAAAACAATAGAATCGAAACGAAAAGAGGCGAATCGAATCGAATCGAAAAGAAGCGAAAAGAAAAAAATCGAATCGAATCGAATCGAAAAGAATCGAATTAAAAAGAATAGAATCGAAACATTCGAATCGAAATGAATCGAATCGAATTAAATCGGTTGAAAAGATCGAATCAAAGAACATCAAAGAGAATCGAAACGAATCGAATCGAATCAAATCGAATTGAAAAGAATCGTATCAAATGAAATCTAAAAGAATCGAATCGGGATCCCTGGGTGGTGCAGCGGTTTACCGCCTGCCTTTGGCCCAGGGCGCGATCCTGGAGACCCGGGATCGAATCCCATGTCGGGCTCCCGGTGCATGGAGCCTGCTTCTCCCACTGCCTATGTCTCTGCCCCTCTCTCTCTTTCTCTCTGTGACTATCATAAATAAATAAAAATAAAAAAAAATAAATAAAAATAATCGAATCGAATCGAATCGAATCAAAAAGAATGGAATCGAATTGATTCGCATTGAAAAGAATCGATCGAATCGAATCGAATCGAATCGAAGAATCGAATCGAAACGAATCGAATCGAAAAGAATCGAATCGAAAAGAATCGAATCGAAGAATATCAAATCGAATTGAAAAGAATTGACTCAAATCGAAAAGAATCGAATCGAAACACAAAGAATCGAATCGAATCGAATTCGAAAGAATCGAATTGAATTGAAATGAGAAGAATCGAATCGAATTGCATCGAATCGAAAATAATTGAATCGAATTGAATAAAAAATAATCAAATCGAGTCGAATCAAAAATAATTGGAATTGAATCGAATCGATAATCGAACCGAATCGAATCCAATCGAGTCGAATCGAAAATAATCGAATCGAATCAAATGGATTCAAAAACAATTAAATCGAATCGAAAAGAATCGAATGGAATCGAAAAGAATCAAACCGAATCAAAAAGAATCGAAAAGAATTGAATCAAGAAGAATCGAAATGAATTGAATCGAGTAGAATCACATCGAAGCTAGGGTAAAAAATCGAATCGAATCAAAAATTATCTAAATCAATCCAATGAAATCCAAAAGAATTGAATCGAATCGAATCGAAAAGATTCGAATCGAAATGTAACAAGTGGAATCCAAATGATCGAATCGAATCAAATCGAAAAGAATCGAATCGAAAAGAATCGAATTGAATTGAATCGATTCGAGAAGAATCGAATCGAAAAGAATCGAATCGAATCGAAAAGAATCGAATCGAAGAGAATATAATCGAAACAAAAAGAATCGAATCGAATCGAATCAAAAAGAATCGAATCGAAACGACAAGAGGCGAATCGAATCGAATCGAAAAGAATCAAATTGAAAAGAATCGAATCAAATTGAAAAGAATCGAATCGAAAAAATCGAATCAAAAAGAATCGAATCGAATCGAAAAGAATCGAATCGAATTGAAAAGAATAGAATCGAATGGAATCGAATCGAAAAGAATCAATCGAATCGAACTGAATAGAAAAGAATCGAATAGATTCGAATCGACACGAATCGAAAAAAGTCGAAACGAATCGAATCATATCAAAGCGAAAAGAATCGAATCGAATCAAAAAGAATCGAATCGAACTGAATCGAAAAGAATCGAATCGAACAGTACCGAATCGAATTGATAAGATTCGAATCAAATAAAATCGAAAAGAATCTAATTGAAACGAAAAAAATCCAATCGAATCGAATTGAAAGGAATCGAATTGAAAAAATCGAAACGAAAAGAATCGAATCGAATCGAATTGAAAAGAATTGAATCAAATCGAAAAGAATCGAATCGAATTGAAAAGAATCGAATCGAACTGAATCAAAAAGAATCGAATCGAACTGAATAGAAAAGAATCGAATCGAAATGTAACAAATTGAATCCAAATGATCGAATCGAATCAAATCGAAAAGAATCGAGCAGAATCGAATCGAAACGAAAAGAATCGAACTGAAAATAATCGAATCGAATCGAATAGAATAGAATCGAATAGAATTGAATCGAACGAAAAGAATCTTATCGAATCGAATCGAAAAGAATCGAATCGAATCGAATGGAGAAGAATCAAATCGAACCGAATCGAAAAGAACTGAATCGAAAAGAATTGAATCGAAGAATATCAAATCGAATTGAAAAGAATTGACTCAAATCGAAAAGGATCGAATCGAAACACAAAGAATCGAATCGAATCGAATTCGAAAGAATCGAATTGAATTGAAATGAGAAGAATCGAATCGAATTGCATCGAATCGAAAATAATTGAATCGAATTGAATAAAAAATAATCAAATCGAGTCGAATCAAAAATAATTGGAATTGAATCGAATCGATAATCGAACCGAATCGAATCCAATCGAGTCGAATCGAAAATAATCGAATCGAATCAAATGGATTCAAAAACAATTAAATCGAATCGAAAAGAATCGAATGGAATCGAAAAGAATCAAACCGAATCAAAAAGAATCGAAAAGAATTGAATCAAGAAGAATCGAAATGAATTGAATCGAGTAGAATCACATCGAAGCTAGGGTAAAAGAATCGAATCGAATCAAAAATTATCTAACTCAATCCAATGAAATCCAAAAGAATTGAATCGAATCGAATCGAAAAGATTCGAATCGAAATGTAACAAGTGGAATCCAAATGATCGAATCGAATCAAATCGAAAAGAATCGAATCGAAAAGAATCGAATTGATTTGAATCGATTCGAGAAGAATCGAATCGAAAAGAAGCGAATCGTATCAAATCGAATCGAATCGAAAAGAATCGAATCGAAGAGAATATAATCGAAACAAAAAGAATCGAATCGAATCGAATCAAAAAGAATCGAATCGAAACGACAAGAGGCGAATCGAATCGAATCGAAAAGAATCAAATTGAAAAGAATCGAATCAAATTGAAAAGAATCGAATCGAAAAAATCGAATCAAAAAGAATCGAATCGAATCGTATCGAATCGAAAAGAATCGAAAAGAATAGAATCGAATGGAATCGAATCGAAAAGAATCAATCGAATCGAATTGAATAGAAAAGAATCGAATAGATTCGAATCGACACGAATCGAAAAAAGTCGAAACGAATCGAATCATATCAAAGCGCAAAGAATCGAATCGAGTCCAAAAGAATCGAATCGAACTGAATCGAAAAGAATCGAATCGAACAGACCGAAAAGAATCGAATCGAAGAGAATCGTATCGAATCGAATCGAATAGAACCGAAAGAATCGAATCGATTCCAATCGACCTGAATCGAAAAGAATCGAATCGAACAGTATCGAATCTAATTGAAATGAATCGAATCAAATAAAATAGAAGAGAATCAAATCGAAACGAAAAGAATCGAATCGAATCGAATTGAAAAGAATTGAATCAAATCGAAAAGAATCGAATCGAAATGAAAAGAATCGAATCGAATCGATCGAAATGATCGATTTGAAAAGTATCGAGTTGAATCGAATCAAATCGAAAAGAATCAAATCGAATCGTATGGAATCAAAAAGAATCAAATCAAATCGAATCGAAAAGAATAGAACCGTATTTCATTGAATCGAAAAGAATTGAATCGAAAAGAATCGAGTCGAATCAAAACGAATCGAATCAAATCGAAAAGAATCGTATCGATTTGAATCGAAAAGAATCGGATCGAATCTTATATACTTGAATCAAAAAGAATCGAGTCGATTCAAATCAAAAAAATCAAACCGAATAGAAAAGAATCGAATCGAAAAGAAAAGAATCGATTCAAATCGAAAACCGAAAGGAATCAAAACGATTCGAATGGATACGAAACGAATCGAATCGAAAATAATAGAATCGAATCGTACCGAACCGAAATGAAAATAATCAAATGGAATCGAATTGAAAATAACCGAATCAAATCAAATCGAAAATAATTGAAGCGGGGATTCCTGGGAGGGGCAGCGGTTTAGTGCCTGCCTTTGGCCCAGGGCGCGATCCTGGAGACCCGGGATCAAATCCCACATAGGGCTCCCGGTGCTTGGAGCTTGCTTCTCCCTCTGCCTATCTCTGCCTCTCTCTCTCTCT
>NW_027326537.1:0-36629 GCF_048164855.1 Canis lupus baileyi
ACTTCTTCCTGAGCACGCTGTCTGTTTCGGAGACCGTGTACACCCTCGTCATTATACCCAAGATGCTCTGTAACCTCCTAGGCCTGAGTCAGCCCATCTCCTTGGCAGGCTGTGCCACCCAGATGTTCTTCTTCATCACCTTGGCCATCAACAACTGCTTCCTGCTCACGGCCATGGGCTACGACCGCTACGTGGCCATCTGCGACCCCTTGAGGTACGCAGTCATCATGAGCAAAGGAATATGCATCCAGTTGGTGGGGGGAGCCTGCAGCATTGGCCTGATCGTAGCCATGACACAGGTGCTGGCTGTGTTCAGGCTGCCCTTCTGTGCCACGAGGGTGGCCCACTTCTTCTGTGACATCCGACCCGTGATGAAGCTCTCCTGCATCGACACCACAGCCAATGAGATCCTGACTCTGATCATCAGTGTGCTGGTGATCCTGGTGCCCATGGGGCTGGTCTTCATCTCCTATGTCCTCATCATCTCCACCATCCTCAAGATCCCCTCTGCCCAGGGCCGGAAGAAGGCCTTTGCCACCTGCGCCTCCCACCTCACCGTGGTCATCGTCCACTACGGCTGCGCCTCCATCGCCTACCTCAAGCCCAAGTCGGAGAACTCCAGGGATGAGGACCAGCTGATCTCGGTGACCTACACGGTCATCACCCCGCTGCTGAACCCTGTGGTGTACACCCTGAGGAACAAGGAGGTCAAGGATGCTCTGCTCCGGGCCACTGGCAGGAAGCTTTCCTGATCAGATAGACCCGCTTCGATGAGGGTCCTATAAGATTCTCTAGAGCAGGAAAGCAGAGCAGTGCCCACAGTGCCACACAGGTGGGTGTGCACGGGATGAGATCAGGACAGAGGCTGGATTAGCCAGGGCAGGCTGCTCCGGGACAGGGCTAACATTTTAAATGCATTCTGTAACACTAGTTTTGGACACGTGGTTTCCCCACGCCCACTTACACAGGTTTAAGTCGTAGCGGAAGTACTTCCCTCATGGGCAATTCAAGCTCCCTGCATCCTAGACACCATAGTAAATGGATATCAGAGATCAGAGCATCTACCAATCCAGTAGGCTTAAATTCTGGATCTTTTCCCCTTTAGCTCCAGGTTGGCAATAGGGGAAAAAGGAAACCTGTTTCCCTGATCATGTCAGAGAAACATTCTCAGAAAGTGACTAAAATCCCTCCATGATCTAGTTAAAGCTGTAGTGGCAAATACATCACACTGGCATTTATGAGACCATACAAGAGACGCGTGGTGATACAATCTGTGAGTGACTGGCCCGTCAGGGAGAGATGGGCTTGCCTCGGGAGGGGCTTTCGTGGGGCAGAAAGAAGCAACAAGAGCAGGGGAATAAAGGAGAGAGTCCGCAGCAGGGAAGAGTGGGAGAGGGTCGGGAGGGTGTACGTGGTAAGGACAATGTGGTCATCCGTAACTTAGAGACAACCAAAGAGATTCTAGTCATCCATCCTCCCTACCATGACTTAAGACCCACCAGGCCCTGAACTAACGGGACATGGTTCGCTGGCCATCTCCACTTCCAGGACCCCTGCCCTCAGCGTGTCCTCCACTCCACACTGCCTTCCACCCCAACCACACCTAGTGACTGGTCCCTTCCCCTTTCCCATCCTCAGGCCCTTCTACTGCTTACGGCCCCTGGATGGAAACCTCTCATTGTGACTCATTTTGAAACCCCAAACCAAAGCTGCTCTCCTATGAGCCTTCTGATGAAGGAATCAGTCCACCCACTTCCTCCACCCCGCTATCCCCCACTCTTGCATTCACACGACACTACAGCAAACTTCCCCTTGGGGTCTTCACGGACACACATGTGAACTGGGCAGTGCCGCGGGGCTTTAGTGCAGAGCGGCACCTGCTGGGTCACGTCTCATTTGTAC
Organism: Canis lupus baileyi; assembly: GCF_048164855.1. Classification (NCBI taxonomy): domain Eukaryota; kingdom Metazoa; phylum Chordata; class Mammalia; order Carnivora; family Canidae; genus Canis; species Canis lupus. The sequence goes on from NW_027326537.1 coordinate 1,903, forward strand.
CCAGAGATATGGTCCTCACAGGCTGTGCTCTCCTCGAGGTTCATTTAAAAAGTAGGGCTGTGTCTAAGTATCTCTGAAATAGCTCATTATGGTTCACTCTTACATAGATTCAACTACGGGCTTTATTTTTTAAAAGATTTATGGTGAAATCCAAGAGAACCCAAAATAAAGGTACCCTGCACTTTTACTAAGTAAATAAAAATTTTATTCTGGACTAGTTACCAAAACGTGCCTTTGTCCGTTTGACCTTCTCAACAGAAAATCTGCATCTGCCAACTTAGCTATGTCAAAAGTCAGGTAGTGCTTTTTGGAGGTTGGCTGAGTGACGGGAATGGAACATAAGTAGTGGAAGAAAGAGACTCCATCTGGGTCCTGCCGAACTTCTTACCATCTACATTTGGATGAATTATTTAGCTTCCCTAAGACACAGTTTCCTTATCTATAAAACATATCCAAAGTTTGTGACAGACACGTGAGACAAGAAACGTGAAAATCCTTTGCAAGTGACGAAACAAATTCTTTAGATTTCTATTAGAGTAAGAACAAAGCAACGTCATCTCCATAAACTTCCAGTCATATCATAACAAACCCAGAGTCCAACCCCATCCACCTGAGGCAGCCACTGCCCTCAGAGATTTCCAGGCTGCTCTTCCGGCTTCCAGCCATCCCTCCGGTTTCTACGCGTGGCTCAGGGTCTCTTTCCTTGGATGGTCTGGAGGGTCAGGACGGCAAGGTGGCTTCTGGAGGATCCTCCAGGCACAGTGTGGTCACGAATCTGAAACAGTGCCTCGAGGAGCACCAGGTGCCAGAAAGCGGGTGCTGTAGTTGGCTTCCCCAGCCCCAGGCCACCACCCTTCGCTTCTCAACTGCTTTCTTTCCTTAAGAGCATAAAATCATAAGATGCTTGAGTTTAAGACACACTTTTACTCCTCCCCAGCTGAGGATCTCTAAGGAAGTGACTGAGTCTTTCCTGTTCTACGAAATGGGGTTTACCAACATCTCCTCTGTCTTTCCCATTTGGCTGTCGTAAGAATCAACTAGACTGAAGACGGTAGAAATTGCTGCGGTAACCACAAAAAAGTGTTAAGATAGCATATTATCATCATGATCTCTAGATTCTTACCTCTCCAGTTTCTCCTGACCATTTTTATATTATTTCGCCAATTGTTGACTCCTACCTTTCTCCCACAGTTGCTTGCACTCTATCGCTATTGCACTAAGGTCACATAGGCGCGGTGCCTTGCAAAAAAAAACAAAAAAAAAATCCCCATGCCTCGCATCACTGTATCTTTTGTTAGCAATTCCAGCACTTACTGCCTACCCTCCTGCTCAGTAACAAGCACCTGCCCTCTTTCTAGTACCGTGATTTCAAATTCTTCACCATGACCCACAGCCCTCGGTAAGGAATGCATGGTCTAATGTAACGCAGTGTGCATGCATACATCTACAAGCTGAAAGAGTTCACAGAATACTATTTATCCTTACTACTTGCAATGCATTCTGATGCTTTTCATTCTAGTCTGTTCTAGTTTGGTTTGTTTTTGTTTTTTTATGTATCAGAGAGAGAAAGAGAACGCACACAGGGGGAACAGCAGGAGCAGAGATGTAGGGTGAAGGAATCCCAACCAGACTCCACGCCGAGCACCCGACGTGGGGCTCGATCCCAGGACCCTGAGATCTCGACCTGAGCCAAAACCAAGAGTCAGATGTTCAACCGACTGAGCCACCCAGGTGCCCCCAGTCTCTTCTGTTCTAATTCATTTTAGTCAAATGATGTTAATGTACAGAGGTGCAGATACGACGTATGTTGGCCAAATACTCAACAGCTGAAAGTTCAAGTACTCAACTGAGGCTAATGCTGAAGCCTAATACCATCAGACTAGGTTTCTGGGCTACTGAAATGAAAATCTTACTGATATTGAACATCCGGTATTCGTATTTAAACACCAGACATTCCAAGGAGGGATACTTACTCTTCACTGTAGATGCTGGGTTGCTGCCGTGGTCACACGCCTGGGACACCAGGTGGGTGTGCTCACTCCTCACGTGAGACACAGAGACTGGCAGAGAACAAAATCATCTTGAGGGATACACCTCACTTTTCTCTAACGCTTTCTTCTATTCATATTCTTCATTAAATATGGATTAAAAATAATTTATCCTGAAGAGGGTAATCGATGAGCGTGGTGGCAAAATTAAAATCAAGCTGTAAATTAAGGACTTAAATAGAATTAAAAAGCTAAAACTATAGGGCTTCACAATTGTTTTATTTAAAATCATGAATACAGGCCGCCTGGGTGGCTCAGTGGTTTAGCGCCGCCTTCGGCCTGGGGTGTGATCCTGGGAACCCGGGATTGAGTCCCATGTCATGCTTCCCTTTTTTTAAAAAAAAAATTATTTATTTATTCATGAGAGAGAGAGAGAGAGAGAGAGGCAGAGACACAGGCAGAGGGAGATGCAGGCTCCATGCAGGGAGCCCGATGTGGGATTTGACATGGGATTTGAGCCACCCAGGCTGCCCCCATGTCATGCTTCCTGCATGGAGCCTGCGTCTCCCTCTGCCTATGTCTCTGCCTTTCTCATGAATAAATAAATAAAATATAAAATAAAATAAAATAAAATAAAATCATGAATACAGAACACCAGATAATTTTACAAAGACTAGAATTCTGACACCTAATTTCCATCATTCTGCTTTGTATATTTAAATTGTCTAAGTATTTATTGGCTTTACAACATATAACATTCTTTCCAAAACTAAAAATCAACATACAACCCTCGATAGTTATCTGAAATGTGATTTTCCCAAAACTCTTAAATTTGTCCCCAAAATCAACAATTCCCAATCGTCAATTGCTCATGCATTTTACTTTTGAAGTAATAAATGTAATGTATACCTCAACTGATTGAATTTTAACATGTAAAACATATAAAGCTATTTTGATCTAAAGCCACAGAATGATTAACTATATTTGAAAATGCATATTTGGATTTTTTTTAAAGCCAGTGGCTTGCTTTGTCCAGATTCCTGATGCTGTCAGCCAGATTGGAGGTGACCGTGTATGCTATCATGTGATGATTATTCTCCTCCAAGCTCGGAGTTGCCCCAAAAATGGTATACAACATTTTTAGCTATTGACTTTGCAAAGACTAAAGACCAAGGTAGAAAGAAATAGTAGACTCTGACTAAATGCCAAAAGCAAGGTCAAACTTGGATGTGCTCCTGGGGTTACCCTCTAAAGTTAGGGTGATGCCACAACAGGGTGCTACACACGTGAGCACCTCCATGCTGGCCAGGATGAGCATCTGAGAGGGAGGCCACCTGTTTTTGTCTTTTTTAAATTCTGAAACAGTGACATATTAATTGGCATTTATCTGATTACAAAAGCAATACTCTCACTCTTGAAAAAAAAAAAAGCTTCAAAAATTATAAAGAAAATGGAACCTCTGTCTCTGATGTTCACTCTGGAATAATGAATGCATAGAGCATGTTTCCTCCCCACACTCAGCAGCCCCACCCCTACCAAACCCTAGAAGGGAAAAAACTTTGAAGTAGGATCCTATAGCCAGTGCTTAGAAACAGAAATACATTTTTTAGCGGGCTACAAAATACATGGCATGACCTAGAGACGCAGAAGAAATGTGATCAACTGGATGAGGTACCTCGGAGGCAGTGGGAATCAGAAGGGAAGCCCAGAACAAAAGCCACTTCATACCAGAGGTGGAAGAGAACCAGATCGATGGGAAATGGCAGGATAAAGAAATATAGGGTAGTAGCCCAGAAAAAAAGCTGCCCTCCCCCTCATTTCTTGCTCCCAACAGAAGAGTATTGGTGGCTTCCAGACAGAAGCAATCCCTGGAGAGAAAGCGACAACTAGCAACACAGGGGTCCGGCTGTAACAGATCGAGGAAACAGGACATGAATATAGGATGAAGCAAATACGTACCAGAAGTCTTGAGCTCAATAGTAGCAATATTTTCTTTGTAAAATAATTATAAGAAAATTAACTCACTTCTCTTACTCAATGTGAAGCTATACATACTGGTTAACACTAGTCATTACTTAAAACAAAGTTATAGGTATTCTGTTAAATATAATTGAAGGGGAGAAGGGTGCCTGGGTGGCCCAGCTGCTTGAGCCTTGACTCTTGGTTTTGACTCTAGGTTGTGATCCCAGGGCCATGAGATCGAGCCCTGTGCTGGGCTCTGTGCTCAGCAGTCTGCTAGTCTGCTCCCTCTCTCCCTCTCGGACCCTCCCCACCCCCCCACTTGCATACTCACTCTCTAAAATACATCATCTCAAAATTAAAAAATATAATTGGAGGGTAGAGAGAATGTCGATGAAACACAAACTTTTACATAGGAATTATTTGTGGCTTTTCCCTAAAACCTGACTAAATTTCAGTTCAGAACAGGCTCACATTCACAGCCAAGAAACAGGGAGATGACAGCGGGCATGTGCAGCAAAATCATGGAATCTGGAAAGGAGATTAATACGTGGTCACTGTCCTCCGTGTGACTTAGCACAGAGATCACAGATGTGGAAGGTGCCTGAGGCAGAAGAAACACCAGAAACACTGATTTCTTGCCCAGAATGCCAGAAGCGCTCTTGAAGGGGAGAGAGCAAGTCTTTCTGGACCTAAGAGTGTACAATTAGTTTGGTAAAACACCGTTGAAAATATTTAATATTTATATAGCCAGAGCCTCTCCCCTACCTGCTCAGAAGGCCGGAGGGTGGCTTTCTGGGGACACTGACAGAGATGAGGTAGGCTGGGGGGCCGGGGGAGGTTGGTACAGTATTTTTTAAAAGGTAAGGAAGATGTAAAGAACATTAACAAGACTTACAGGACACTGATGATAAGGCTTACAGCTCCCAATCAGGAAAATGAAGGGTTGTCCCCTGGAGAACTTGACATTCCATGAACAACGACCAACAGATAAGGAAAGTTCAGTGTCCTACGTTAGAAGAATAAGCTTATAAGAGAGCCAGCTTTGCCACATCACTCAGCTCTATCCCCCTAGAAAGTAAAGCCCTCTGCCGAACATACCCCAGCCCTTTACGCAACACAGTTTCCAAATAGCGTGTTGGTGTATTAGTCACATTACAAAGGACAAGGATCCCCAAGCTTTTGGGAATAACATGAAAACAGGTATCATCTAATAAACAGGTAACAGAAGAACATGGAAGAAGCAGATACAGGGCAGGGAGTGGATTAAAGTCTTTCTAAAGATACATACTCAACATTTTCAGAAGGACATGACAAGACACTGTATTGGTGAAATAAAAGCCGTTCTGTATAAAAGGCATGTCCTGGGAAGCAGAAAGAGCTTTTTTACAGATTAAAAATACATTACCTGAAATAAAAAATTAAATAGGAGAGTTGCAGGAGAAATTTGATGAAATGTCTTGAATAGCAGAACAAAATGACAAACAGGAGTGAACTAAGGGGCCGACAAATGAATACCGAAAATAAATAGAAGATGTTTAATATTTGACTAGGATAGACTCCAAAAATAAGTAGAAAGGGTTAAATTTTCAAAGAAATGGTAAAAGAGAATTTCAAAGAGCAAAAGGACATGAGTTTCCAGACCAACTGTCTCCCACAACCAAAGCAGTCATGACACATGCAAAATGCACCTTCATCGAGTTTCTAAAAACCATGTTACAAAGGTGACCTTACAGATTTTAAGATTGAAAAAACCCCAAATGTAGTAATAAGCAATGAACAGATCAAGAATCAAAATGGCCTTGGACTTTACACTAGAAGCTGGAAGACAATGAAATAATGGCTTAACATTTTTAAGAGCAAATTAGTCCTGTTCACCTTAGAAATAGAAACTGCCAGTTATTTTACCATGGAGAGATGGGTTTATTTGAGAATAAGAGAATTGCAGTCTGGGACAAACAAGCTGCAGCACAACCGTAAGCAAGTCTGGGGAACAAAGGACAAGCACTTTTTTTAAGGAGAAAAGGGGGGAGTTGTGAAGGTTGTTCTGAACAGCAAGTCCATTGGAGGAAACTAGGAATTCTGAATGTGGTGGCTTCTCATGGGCTGAGCCATTGCTTGGGGGGATGAGCAGCACCTCGTCCTCCTCCTACAGTAGTAGAGTGGTCCATGTTCAAGGTAAAGTCCATGTAAGGTCAAGTCCCTCTCTTCCTGCTGGGTCTCAAGTCAATGAGGAGTGGTAGGGCTGCCCACACCCCTTCCCAAACCTCTCAATTCCATTTGTGAGGCTTCCCATTACTAATTTTTGTGTCTTAAACTAGAAACATAAATTCAGCAAATTATCAATCATGTGTGAGAGTAAAATAACATTTTCCAACATGTAAAATCTCAGCATTTTGCCCCTATCTCCTCTTTCTCGGGAAGCCATTAAAATGAGGGTGTACACCATTAAGAAAGATAAAGGATCTTTCCTTTATCTAGATAAAGATAAAGGAGATAGTGAATCCAGAAGAGGAGAGATGGAAGAGGATCCCCAGTTTGGAACTAAAGTGTCACATCCATAGCCTTCCAATCAGCGAAGGAGCAACTGAGCAAAACCAGAGAAAGGCAGAGGGTTCTTGGTCAACTGGCTCTGTGAAAAGAAAAAGACAGGAAAATTAACAGATGCCTGACATTACAGACCATAGAGAGGTTAAAAACAAACAAACAAACAAACAAACAAACAAACAAAAAAAAACGCTTAGCCCTCTTGGTCAAGAGATACGTAATTATAGTGTATGATGGATCAGTTGTGAATATTATTCATGTAATCATTATTATTGAAACAGAAAATAGTGACAACCAAAATTAGAATGTACACATATTTTGAGAAAGAGGAAAGAGGAAATGTGTGAGTTAGGAACTAAAGATGAAAACAGGTAAAGTAACTAAAAATAGTGTGATGGTTAATGTTATGTGTCAGTTTGGCTGACACATTGGCCGGGCCACATTGCTGAGATACTTGCTCAAGCATCAATCTGGTTGATGTTGAGAGTGTTTTTAAGGGAGACTAACATTTAAATTGGTGGGATTTGAAAATATGGGAAGAGCCCAGATGTTCATCAACAGATGAATGGATAAAGAAGATGTGGGGTGTGTGTGTGTGTGTGTGTGTGTGTGATGGAATATTACTCAGTCACCAAAAAGAATAAAATCTTGCCATTTGCAATGACATGGGTGAAACTAGAGGATATTATACTGAGCAAAATAGGTCAGAAAAAGACAAATATGATTTCAGTCACATGTGGAATTTAAGAAACAAAACACAGGATCATAGGGAAAGGGAGAGAAGAATAAAATTAGACAAAAATCAAAGAAGGAGACAAACCATAAGACACTCTTAACTCTAGAAGATAAACTGAGGGTCACTGTGGGGGGAGGTGGTGGGGGAAATGGGGTAACTGGGTGGTGGGCATGAAGCAGGACATGTGATGGGATGAACACTGGGTATTATATGCAACTGATGAATCACTGAACTCTCGGTCTGGAACTAATAATGCACTATATGATAATTAATGGATTTTAAATAAATTTTTTAAAAATGAACTAAAATAAATCAGTGAGCTTTGAGTAGGGAAGATTTCCTCTGTAATGTGGGTGAGCCAGGTGAAGGCATGAGTAGACAAAAAACAAACTAACTAACTAACCTACCATGAGGAGTAGAACTCAGCAGCCAGTCGCCTTCAGACTGGAGCTACAGTACCGGCTCTGCTCTGGGCCTCCTGCCTGGTGGGCCACCTGGAAGACCTGAGATGTGTCCACCTTCATAATTGTGGGAATCAGCTCGTGAAAATAAGTATTCATCTCCTCTCTGTTTCTCTCTCATACACACATATATAAAATAGACATATGCAACTGATGAATACGTGACTCTACATCTGAAACGAATGCTGTACTCTATGTTTGCTAATGAATTTTTTTTTTTTTAATTTTTTTTTTTTTAACTTTTATTTATTTATGATAGTCACAGAGAGAGAGAGAGAGGCAGAGACACAGGCAGAGGGAGAAGCAGGCTCCATGCACTGGGAGCCCGACGTAGGATTCGATCCCGGGTCTCCAGGATCGTGCCCCGGGCCAAAGGCAGGTGCCAAACCGCTGCGCCACCCAGGGATCCCGCTAATGAATTTAATTAAAAAACACACACAGACATACATATTCAATTGACTTAGTTTTTCTGAAGCCACCAAATACAGGTAGCCTCTAGAGAAAAGAAAAAGGGAGGAAGGGAGACAGTAGAGAATCATTTCCTTATATATATATAAATAAATAAGTATAAATATATATATATATACACACATTACACACACATATATGTGTACATATATTTCAGAAATATTTGCATTTTAATGTTTATTATTTATTATGTGCTCTATTTCTAAAAAAATGAAAATGTTAAAAAAAAGTTAAGGGTAATCATTAGGTAAATAGCTAGACAATGCAAAACTTTCACACCAGGGTAGACCATGTAAAATAGACCATATAAAAACTGATTAGATGCTGAGAAAAGGGGGAAATAAGGAGAAACATGGTAAAAGGAAAACCCAAAATAAGAATAAGCTTCCTATAAGAATTATATAAATATTAGTTGAACTAAAATTCATCAAGGAGAAAAAGACACTAAAATGAACAGAGGTAAATGTAGTTCACAAAGAACTATATTGAAAGAACAATTCACCAAAAATGCGTAGCGGCCAACACTGGTACGGACCTAACAGCCAAGCTTCAAAATATATCAGGCAAACACTAACAAAACCACAAGGAGAAACCAGGATTGTAAAGTCACTGAAGAGACATTTTCAAAAGACTGGCAAAGCAGACAAAGTGTGAGAAAATACAGAAGTTTATGAAGACTGAGAAAAAACACAATTAAAAAAAAAATTATTATAGTCAATTTTATCAATTTTAAATTCTTTTCATATACATGCAATTTTTGACAAAAATCTGACCACACTCTTTACCCCAAAGAGATCTCTGTGAGTTTCAACAGATGCATATAGCTTTCACAACCCAGGCAGTAAATTTAAAAAGGCAGCCACAAAAGTTGGCCACTCCTCCCTTGCTAGCCCTTTCCGAAAACCATCCCTACATCTGCGAATATAAAAATATATTTTGAAAAAAAAAAAACATAAGCGAAAGAGGAAATAAAAATGTTGTTAAAAATTAGAAACTATTTGAAATTAAAAGATAAAAATGAAGACTACTAAAACCAGAGCAGTATATTAAAATATAAATTTTGAATTTGTATCATAAATCTGTATCATAAATCCACTTCTTAGAAAAACAAAAGTAAACTAAGTGTTTAATTCAAGAATGCAGAAAAAAATGTGTTTATATAAATGAAGGCAAAGATAAATAAAAAATAGTTAGAATTTAAAGAATTAAGTAAAAATCGCAATATAAATGAAATCTTGAAAATATTAAAGTTTTAGTAGGTGCCATTGAGAACCGATGAAAGAAAAACCATCTAACAGAATAAAAATCACAAACAGAATAAAGACCTAACTAGTGATATAATAAAACTTAAAATTATAATAGCAATAAATACTTTAGGTCAATTTGAACACAGACCAAGTGTACAATTTTAATAAAATGTTAATTTATATTAATGGGCTGAGAATAATTAGAAGATGAACAGAGCAACAATAGTGAAGAAAAATGAAAATGACAGACAAAATGTAGTTTTCATCCTCATTCAACATAAAGACATGAAACCAAACCTTTAAGCTATGCACGTTCTTTCAGATTTTAAAAATAGGAGAATCTCAAATCATGAGGCCACTAGTCTGAAAAACTTTATGTCCAACCAGAAACAGGTAGTTAAAAATACAAAATTAAACACCAATGCCATGAGGGCAATTATTGAAAATAAAAATTTTTTAAAAAGAATTCATAGCTAAGAAAAAAACCCCAGCAGGCCAAGCCGGGTTCCGACAAGGAACAGCCGGATGATTTAATATTAAAAGAATCAGAATATTTATTGTATTAACAATTAAATAAAATTTATGATTTCAAAAGATGAGAAACATAAAATATTAGCTATAAGTCCAACATCCAGTTGACCATAAACGTTCTTACTAAGTGTAAAAAGGAATTTCCTTTATTATGATTATTTTTTAATTTCATTTACTTATTTGACAGAGAAAGAGCAAGAAGGAGCAGGGGAGGGGCAGAGGGAGAGGGAGACACGGGCTCCCCCCTGAGCAGGGAGCCAGACGCCCACCCGGCTCCATCCCAGGCCCCTGGGGTCATGACCTGAGCCACCCAGGCGCCCCACGCAGTTCCCTTTACTTATGAACATCTGTCAGAAGCCTGCAAACATTCTTTCGTGACAACACATTTGAGTATTTAAGTCAGGGAGAAAAAACCCAAAATATATACATATCAGCAAACATGGAAGACAATACAGGTATGTCTTGTTTGCGGTGCTCGTCTTCTCCTGACTTACAATACAACTCCATCAAGCAATCCCTACAAAAATGAATGTGCAGATGGACTCGTGACGTGCAAAGACGTAATACAGCAAGAATAGCGGAAGGAGAGGTGAGGGAAGTATCTACACTGGAGATTTTAAGTAAAAATCGCAAAATAAATGAAGTCTTGAAAATATTAAAGTTTTGGTAGGTACCATCGAGAACTGATGAATAAGGACCTAACTAGGGATACAATACAACCGTTAAAATTATAATAGCAATAAACACTTTAGATCAATTTGAACACAGACCAAATGTACGATTTTAATAAAATGTAAAATGCCAATTTTGTTTCTATGCCAATTAAGTTGGTATTAATTAAAACTAAATTTTTTTTTTAAGGGGGGAAAAAATTGTAATCGTCCTCAGGGCAACCACTAAGAAATCGACTTCCAAAAAATCCAGGAAGGAAAAAGCAAGGAAATTAAAATGGTACGCTGGGAACTATGGCAGCAAAGGCGGCAGTGATGGATGACCAGAGGGGAGAAAACCGCGTGACAGAGGGAAAACCAACAGTAAAGTAGGAGATGTAGCTCCCGCCCGGTCAGCAACTACGGTAAACCCAGCGTAGCTAAACAATCCAATCAAGAGGCTGAGATTGGTAGAATGGATTAGAAAATATAACCCAACTCTACAGTGTCTACAAGACAGACTGTCGATTCCAAGAGACAAATAGGGTAAAATTTTAAAAATGGAATTAGATACGCCAGGCCAGCAGACGGTAAGCAAAAAAATATGTGGAATGGCTATATTAATATTAGACAAAATTAACATTAGGACCAAAATTGTTACGAAAGTAGGACATTTTCTAAAATAAACTGATGGAAGCTCAATCCGACAGGAAGAAAGGACAATTATCGATTTTATGTGTACCTGCCAACAGAGCCCCAAAATACACGGAGCAAAAACTAACAGATTTGAAGGGGAAAATGCACAATTTGATAATGGTTGGAGCCTTTAGTACTCTGTTCAATAATGGACAAAGCAACTAGGCGCAAGACCGACGCAGGAGTGGATGTGAGCACTGCTGTGAGGCTGCTAGACGGATACCCACGGAACATCCCCCCAAACTACCAACATACGCATTCTCGTCCAGTCCTCAAGGAACATTCTTCAGGACAGACCATATGTTAGACCATTAAGAAGCCTCAATAAATTGAGGTGTATTGAAATAAAGTAGGTTCCCTGGCAGCAGTGCAATTAGAAATCACTAACAGAAGGAAATTTGAGAAATTCACAAATGCATGGAAATTAACAGACTTCTAAACAATGACTGTGTCAGAGGAAAAAAATACAAAGTACTTTAAGATGAGTAAAAATGAAAACACATCCCAAAACTTATGGAATACAGCAAAAGCAGTGCTTAGAGAGATATTTATAGATGTAAATGTGTGTTTTAAAGATGTTCTCGGGGCACCTGGATGACTCAGTGGTTGAGCATCTGCCTTTGGCTCAGGTCATGATCCCGGGGTTCTGGGATCGAGTCCCACATCAGGTTCCCTGCGGGGAGCCTGCTTCTCCCTCTGCCTGTGTCTCTGCCTTTCTCTGTGTCTCTCATGAGTAAATAAATAAATCTTTAAAAAAAAAAAATAAAGACGTTCTCAGGGCACCCGGTGGCTCACAGTCAGTGAAGCATCTGCCTGCAGCTCAGGTCATGATCCCAGGATTCTGGGATGGAGCCCCACCTCGGGATCTCTGCTCAGGAGGAGTCGGCTTTCCCTCTCCTCCCGGCTCATGCTCTCTCTCAAATAAATAGTCTTAAAAAAAAAAAAAAAAAAAAAAAAAAAAAAAAAAAAAAGCTCTCATCATTAACCCAAGAATCACCTTAAAAAACTAGAAAAAGAGCAAACTAAAACCAAAGCAAAGAGAAGGGGGGAAAAACTAAAGACTGAATGGGGAATCAATATAGATAACAGAAAAATGAAAACATTAATGAAACCAAAAGCTGGTTCTTTAAAATGGTCAACAAAGTTGATAAGCCTTAAGCTACACAGACCAAGAGAAAAAGATGACACAAATCGTAAGGTTGAGAATTAAAAGAGAAGATATTGCCATTGACCTTATTGAAATAGAAAATCATAAAGGAACGCTATGAACACTGTGGGCCAACAAGCTGGGTGACCTAAATGAAGTGGACAAATTCCCAGAAAGTCACAAACTAGCAAAACTGACGTAAGAATAGAAAATTTGAATAGGCCCGCGGCAAGCACAGATTGCACCGGTAATGAACAGAAGTCCCACAAAGAACAGCTCAGAACCAAGTGGCTTCACTCATGAAGTCTACAAGACATTAAAGAACTAATACTAATCCTTAAAAAAAAACACTAATCCTTCACAAACTCTTCAAAAAAACATGGAAGAGGAGGAAATGCTTTCCAACTCATCCTATGAGGTATTATCTGGACACCAAAACCAGACAAAGGCATCACCAAATAACTAACTAACTAACTAACTAACTAACTAAATAAATAAATAAATAAATAAGTAAATAAAAAGCGGGGTTGGGGAAGCTATAGACCAATATTCTTGATGAATTTAGTTACAAAAATCCTCAACGAGATGGAATCCAGCAACAATTCCACTCTGGGGCACAGATTCAAAAGACATGAAAATATGTCCACACAAAAATCTGTAGATGAAGGTTCATAATAGGCCTCTATGCATTAGGGCTAAAAAGTGGCAACAGCCCAAATTTCCATCAACTGGTGGCTGGATACGTAAACATGGTATATCAATACATTAGAATATTGTTTGACCATAAAAAGGAATAAAATATTGGTACACGCCGCAGTGTGGATGACACTCACGTTGTGCTCCGTCAAAGAAGAAGCTAATCACAAGTCACGTGGTATAAAACCTCACTTAGAAAAGGTGTGCAGAAAAGGCAAATCCACGGGTAGAAAGTCCATCAGTGTTTGGAGAGTGGTTGGGGGAAGCGGAGAAAGGAAGAGTGGCTGCTAAGGGCTACGGGGTGTCTCCGGGGGTGATGAAAATGTGTTGAAATTAGCGGTGATAGTTGCACAACTCAGATTTTGGTAAAAACCACCAAACTGCTTTCTCTAAAAGGGTGCATTTCACATTCTGAATGCCGTCTCAATAAAGCTGTTGTATATTTTTGTTATGTGTTTGTAAGGTGTTATTACTGTAAATGGATATTTTTATAGGAGATCCTTCTGGAGAATATTACGTCCCTTTACAGAAAAACATAAAGGAAGCACTGCATAAATGGGGCCATATCCATTGATGGGAAGATTCAGGGATGCAAAGATGTCAATTCTTCCCAAATCGATTTACAAATTCAACACAATTGCAATAAAACCCCCAGTAAGGTGCTGCGTACATACTGGCAGATTCTAAAATTAGTTCCGAAGTATAAGTTCACTCCTTTATTTAACAAATATTTATTGAGTGCTTATACTTTTATTAAAGCTTCTGGGGGTACGACAATCCAAATGATAAACCACCTCCCTGCTCTCGTGGGGCCTATATTTAGTAATGTGCTAAAATAGGCAAGGCTACTCCAGAAAACAAATTGTAGTGGGTTTTTACTTGATCTGGAACATACCAAGATACATCATAAATCCATATTAATTAAAACAGAATAAAATTGGTACAGAATAGCCAAACTAGATCCACAGAACAGAATCCCAAAACAGATGCGTACCCATCTACACCCGTTTGGCATAGGACCAAGAAAGGACTGTGATAGAGTAGGTATCACCTAGAAATGTGCAGACACGAAGTTCTCATTAGTTGTTTTTGTTTTCGTTGTTGTTGTTTTTTTAAACTGCACTTCCTAAAAAATAAAATAAAATAAACTGCACTTCCTGGCTCTGAACTCCTGTGTGCTTAGAGCTGACTACTAAAAAAGGAAAGGAATGGAAAGGAAAGGAAAGGAAAGGAAAGGAAAGGAAAGGAAAGGAAAGGAAAGGAAAGGAAAGGAAAAGGAAAAGGAAAAGGAAAAGGAAAAGGAAAAGGAAAAGGAAAAGGAAAAGGGAAAGGGAAAGGGAAAGGAAAAGGAAAAGGAAAAGGAAAAGGAAAAGGAAAAGGAAAAGGAAAAGGAAAAAGAAAAGGAAAAAGAAAAGGAAAAAGAAAAGGAAAGGAAAGGAAAGGGAATGGAAAGGAAAAGGAAAGAAAGGAAAGGAAAGGAAAGGAAAGGAAAGGAAAGGAAAGGAAAGGAAAGGAAAGGAAAGGAAAGGAAAGGAAAGAGAAAGGAAAGAGAAAGAAGAAAGAAAGAAAAGAAAAGAAAAGAAAAGAAAGAAAAGAAAAGAAAAGAAAAGAAAAGAAAGAAAAGAAAAGAAAAGAAAAGAAAAGAAAAGAAAAGAAAAGAAAAGAAAAGAAAAGAAAAGAAAAGAAAAAAGAAAAGAAAAGAAAAGATCCATCAGTTGTTTCTCCCCCCGTTTGGTCCCAATAGTCCAAGGGAAGGGTCTCACTTGAGGTTCAGCTGTTGCTACGAAGCAAAACAGACTCTAACCTGCTGGTCGGGTCAGGAGGAAGAGAAAATTCACAGGAAAGCAAGTTTCGGGAAGCCTGACTTTCACCCACGCACTGGGCACCCAGGGGTGATGAAAGTCCTGATCCCGCTCGACAGGTCCCGCCTCCCTTCTTGCACCCGGACACCCTCTCGGATGCTCCTTCTGATGCACCAGACGCTCCCCGAGGACGGAGGCTGGGACGGGAGTTCCTCCCTGGTTCCTTCGCTGACCCCCAACCCCCGGGCCCGAGGCGTCCCCTTGTCGCTTCCAGTTCTTACTTGGCTCTTCAAACCAGTGTGACCAGTGAGAGGACAGGCCAGGTGGAGCCAGGTGGGCCCGTGCTCAGCTCAGGTGCACGTCGAGGGCTCGGCGACCCTTGGGGGGCCCACGGCAGAATGATTTGCCCGACCAAGCCGATGTCCTTTACCCCATTCACTCGTCCCTCCCGAGACCGAAGTGCCTCAGAGGCCACGGAATATGTCCCGTGGCACAGAGCACACACGGACCCACTTGTGAAAATCCAGGCGCTGAGAACATTAGCAGGAATATAAACAAGTGTCACTCTCCTAAACATTCTTCGTTTTGGTTATTTTGCTCATTTTTCATGACCATGTTATTTCCATTGTCACGCGGATTGTCATTTTTAAGTGACTAAAAAACGTTGTGCAAAAATGTTCAGTTTTAATTTCTATCATTGGTAAACACAAACAAAAGCTCTTGGGTCTTCAGTTGTTTTTTTTTTTTTTTTTTTAAGAGTTTAAAGGGCTCTTCGGTCACAAAGGGTGGGATGGTCCTGGCTTCGTCAAGCCAGCTGCACCGCATCAGCTGCAGAACGCGGCCCTCAAGGGACAGCGCTCGGGCACCCGAGGCAGCACGGGGCCCATACACTAGGTTTTCAAGGACACACTACGGTTCGAATCGGGCGACACACCTCCAGCCTCTAGCAGGGTCCTTGGGGCAGAGTAAGTCCTGCGTGCATGAGAGTCTCCTCCCTCGACACAGGCTGGGAGTTAACTCCGCAGTTCCCTGGACGTAGGAAGACGCCCATGGGCCTCCGTCCCCCTGCACCTCCTCCACTCATGCCTCCAGCTCTGGGCAGAGCCGGGGACAAGAGCAGGTCTCCAGGACCCAGAGAGGCTGGTTCCATCTAGGAACCCCCGTGTTGATACCACATTTCTATTCACCCCAGAAATTACACAGACCTGACGTAGAGAAACTGGAGGTACGGCACCAATACCAGCACCTGGGAATGAGCCTCCAGACAACCCAGGACTGAGTGAAGACTGAGGAGGAAGGACGCTGGCACCTGTTCCTGGTTCCTGGTCCGTCCCCCGGGGGCCTGCAGGACAGGGCTCTGCAGGCGTGCAGCGTGGGACAGCGATACGTCGGAGGGAGCCTGGCCGTAGCCCGGCCATCTGGGTTCAGGATAATTTCCCGGGGGGGGGGGGGGGGAGGACAGTAAAGCCATGATGCCCATTTCTGGTGCAAGTGTCCCGAGGAGGAGGAATTTTTTCCTAAAGCGCAGAAAGCCCCCCCACAGACCAGGAGCAGTCCTGCCTATTCACTGGAGGCCCGGATTCCGCCCATGGAAACCTTGCATCTTGTAAACAGATTCGCTAGAAAGAACAAGAGACCAGAACAGAAGCAGACCCCAATCCTGAGTCCCCAGCTGTCTACTTCTCTACGCCGGGGCCCATCGCTGCCACGTGCACATGCCTCCATTTCTTTATCTACAATTTCTTTTTCTTTTTCTTTCTTTATCAACAATTTCTAAGTGTTGTCTTGCCTACCTTGGAGACCACGTGAAATCCTGCACGTGGGGGCGCCTCATAAACTGTGAAGTGTGTACAATGATGACTTTATCATCAGGGTGATGTTGGGTTCCAGGCTTTACTCCCCATGCAGGGGGGACGCAGGCATGAAGCAGCCCTTGGGAGGAGGAACAGCACCCGGTGAAGCTCAGCACAGACTCCCCAGGGTGGGGTGAAAGAGACCAGCTAGAGAGCGCCAAGTGCGTCTGTACTAAAATTTGCAAACAAAACGTGAGACCAAGTTGTACGAGGCACAACTTGACCAATCCCGTCTCTTCTGAAAGCTCCCTGGGCTCAAAGCAGAATAAAATATCTGGAGCTTTTTTCCAAGGCGTCCAACATGAATCTTCCCTTTTCTATGTGCTATTCGGCAGAAGTAAGAACTGGTCAGAACCCCGGGGCCTGTTACCTGAGTTCATGGGAATACGGCTCAAGTGTGACAGGAGACGTCTCCTGAGAGGACACTGTAGGAACAGACCCCATAGGAGGCTCTGCAGAGAACCACAGCATTCCTGTCAACACTAAGGGGGAATGAGCATGTGAAGGGAAGCTGCCACAATCTTGACACACTGAGGGTTGAGTAGTATTTTCGGCACGGCTCTGTGCAGAGAATCCTTGACCTCCTTGCTCCTCAGGCTGTAGACAGTGGGATTCAGCAGGGGGATGATGACCGTGTAGGTCCTGCCCCAGGGAACTCTGGGACTTGGGCTTGAGGTGGATGATGGAAGTGCAGCCATAGAGGACGATGACCACGGTGAGGTCGGAGGCGCAGGTGGCAGAGGCCGTCTGGCTCTCAGCTGAAGTGATCTTAAGGATGGTGGAGATGATGGGGACATAGGAGATGAAGACCAGGCCCATGAGTAGAACCAGGACACAGATACTGACAACAAAGTTGATGATCTCATTGACAGTGGTGTCCATGCAGGCCAGCTTCAGCAGGGGTCTCACGTCACAGAGGTAAGAAGTAAGAAGTAAGTAAGAAGTAAGATGTCCTGCCATCACAGGGACACCCGAGTGGCTCAGCGGTTGAGCATCTGCCTTCGGCTCAGGTCGTGATCCCAGAGTCCCAGGATCACGTCCCACGTCGGGCTCCCTACAGGGAGCCTGCTTCTCCCTCTGCCTGTGTGTCTGCCTCTCTCTGTGTGTCCCTCATGAATGAATGAATGAATGAATGAATGAATGAATGAATAAATAAATAAATAAATAAATAAATAAATAAATAAATAAATTTATTTTAAAAAGAAAAGCATTTTAGAAGGACAGGGCAGGGACACCTGGGTGGCTCAGTCCATTGAGCATCCAACTCTTGATTTCAGCTCAGGTCATGACCTCAGGGTCGTGAGATCAAGTCCTACAGTTAGGGCTCCATGCTCAGTGATGAGTCTGTTTCTCTTTTTCTCCCTCTGCCCACACCCACTGCTCATGCCCTCTAAATAAATTTAAGAAAAAAAAAAAACTGGCCAAATACAGAAGTTACCTGGACGAGGACGTGTCCAAGCCAATTCTTAGTGACATGGATGCCCACTGCTCAGGCCTCTTACATAGGAGGACTGTGATGGTGAGTTTTGTGTGTGAACTTGACTGGGCTGAGAAGTGTCCAGACAATTTGCAAAACATTAATTCTGGGCATGCCTGTAAAGGAGTCCTTAGAATATACTAACATTTGAATCAGTAGACCAAGTAAAAAAGGTCACTCTCCCCCCGTGTGAGCAGGGATCATCCAATCTGTTGAGAGTCTGCACCTGTTGAGAGCAAATGGCAGACGAAGGGCAAATTCCAGGTCTGTGGAAGAGCTGAGACATCTTTTCCTGCCCTCAGATATCAGGGATCCTGGTTCTTGGGCTTAAGACTCAGACTGGGATTTACACTCTCAGCTTTCTTGGTTCTTCAGGAGATCATGGGGCTTCGCGGCCTCCATGTGAGGCATGTGAGGCAACTCCTATAGTAAATCTCTTACACATTATCAGCAACACCTATTGGTTCTGTGTCTCTGGAGAACTTTGATGGTAGGTACAATGACTGAATGCCACAAGGGCTGCCCATGGCTGCACAGTGATCATAATGCATGGTCGTGAGCGGGAAAACCATTGTTGGTTGCACGTAGGTGAGACGGAAGTGTGGGTGGAATAGTCCTAAATGGCAACAGGCTAATGAGGACTCGGGAGGCCAGACAGAAGGCAGGGATGACAGCCACAGTGTAGGAGCTTATAGCATGCTCAGGAAGCAGTACAAGGGAGTATGGAGATGATGGTCCAGACAAATAGTCATGAGGACAACAAGCCCAGAAAGAGTCAATGGGTACAAAGTTAGAAGAAAGAAAAAAAAAAAAAGGATAAGCCTATGCTACCACCGAAAGGTCTGGATCTGAATGAATTGGACAAAGGGAAGGAAGGGTGAGGCTCTCATTGCCCAACAGGTTGCACTGTGCTTTGAGCTGTACTCTTGAATAACGCCCCAGGCCTCAGGCATCACCAGTGCTTTTCCACCAGCTAGGAACTCAGCACTCTCGAGAACAAATCAAGAAGTTTCTCATGATTTGCTTCATTTACAGCAGGAATGAGAGGGAGGAAAAGTTTCAACGTAAGTGGACAGCAGAATTATGAAAACAACTACTATACTTGATGATTAGAGAGGTGGGTCCAGGTCAAAGAGGCAGCAGGTGTTGAGTGACCCTGGCACATCAGCTCACTCTGTACCACCTGGGACTGATCCAGGCATCTCTGTCAACATGTATGGCCAGCACAAAGTGGCCTGGGAATGTCCCAGAACGGGTGTTCTTCCCAAATATTCTGAGTCCTGAGCTTTCCTTTCCCTAGCCCTGCTCTTTCACGTACAGAAGATGACTAGTACAAGGGCAGGCTGTGGAAGGGCCCTCGAGCTAGGATACTCACCCTGTTTCCAGAAGTGGAGGCCAATGCTCTTTTGAACTAAGTTCGGTCATGTTCCTTGTTTTATACAGTATCCTTTCTAGAGAAAAAAGCAGTAGCTGGTGTCAATAAATGACATTGACTTTTTCTAACTCTTTCTGATGTGAAATTTCTCAGTGAAAAGAAAGATATAGAGGGGAGTTATTTTCCAAGGGTTTTTGTCTCCCCCCATACCTGTGCTT
Organism: Canis lupus baileyi; assembly: GCF_048164855.1. Classification (NCBI taxonomy): domain Eukaryota; kingdom Metazoa; phylum Chordata; class Mammalia; order Carnivora; family Canidae; genus Canis; species Canis lupus. Next base: position 21,754 of record NW_027326537.1, read on the forward strand.
CATAACAATGGCTAATAGTGTCATCACTGTAACTATAATTTTTAGTGACTATCCCTTCCACGATCCTCCTGTGTTTCTTACTGACCCATTTCCTTCAAAAATGTACTGCATGGACTTTATCCCACTTTTGCTTTCCAGTCTAGCAGAAGCAAGAATCAGCCCATTTCCCTGTGGGACATGGGTCATCTTCTTTGTGTTCCTATCACCAATACATGGCAGTAGTGGGGTAATACCTTGATATGGCTGATCGACTCTTACTTAATTCAAGAACTAAAAGACCTGTGTCCTGCTGGCATCCCCAATGTGTACCACAGGATTCCTCCTATCACTAAGTTCAGGTCGGAGTCAGAGGCTAAAAAAAAAAAAAAAAATCTTATCTATAGAATAAAAAAGAAAGATCACATGTGACTTCTCCTCAGCAATCATACAAACAGAAGAGAGTGGTGGGAAATACTTAGTGTTGACAGAAAACAATGACCATCCTAGAATTCTGTACCTGCAAAATCATCCTTCAAAAGTGAAAGAGAAATGAAGACTTTCTCAAACAAAAACAGAGATGTTGTTTCCAGTAGACTGGTCTTCCCAGGAATGTTAAAATAAATTCTTAGAAAGGAGGAAAATAACATTGGAAAGCCTCGGGCCCAAATGGGTTCACTGGTAAAATCTACAAAGCATTTAAGGAAGAAATTATACCAGTTCTTTTCAATCTCTGTTCAAGAATAGCATAGGGAATAGGGAATAGGTCTTAATTCATTCTAAGAGGACACCATTACCCTTTTTTAATAAAGATTTTATTTATTTATCCATGAGAGACACAGAGAGAGAGGCAGAGACACAGGCAGGGGGAGAAGCAGGCTCCATGCGGGGAGCCTGATGCAGGACTCGATCCTGGGTCTCCAGGATCACACCCTGGGCTGAAGACTGTGCTAAACTGCTGAGCCACCCCGGCTGCCCGATGACACCATTATCCTAATACCCAAACCAGACAATTACAAAAGAAAAACACTAAAACTATAAATGTCTCATGAACATAAATGCAAAAGCCCTCAACAAAATATTAGCAAATTGAATCCAGTAATGTGTAAAAAGGATTATACACCACAACCAGGCAGGATATACACCAGATATGCAATTCTGGTTCAACATTTGAATCAATTACTATAATCCATCACATCAACCCGCTAAAAAAGAAAAAAATTACATGAGCATATCAATAGAAAAAATATTTGACCAAGTCAACACCCATTCATGATAAAAACTGTCAGTAAACTAGGAATAGGGGAAAACTTCCTCAATGTGAGCAAGAATATACAAAAACAAACCAAAAGAACGCTATATAGGCAATAGCATAATAGTGTCTAGGAGCTTCTCTGTGAAGATCAGATGCAAGATAAGGGAGTCCTGTCTCATCATACCTTTTCGAGATGGTACTGGAAGTCCTAATTAATGCAATAAGGCAATAAAAGGTATATAGATTCAGAATGGAAAAATAAATCTGTATTTGTTCAGAGTATCTATGACTGTCTATATCACAATTTGTTGAAATTTTGTCACAACTGTCCATGTTGAAAGTCCAAAAGAATCAACAAAGTCCTGGAACCAATAAGCAACAGCAAGGTTGCAGGACATAAGGGTAATACACAAAAGTCAATTGCTTTCTTATGCACCAGCAACAACAAGTACAATTTGAAATTAAAAAGGTCATTTATGTTGGCGCCCCATAAAAATGCAATATTTCGGTATAAATCTACAAAAATATACACAAGAACTATGTGAGGAAAACTACAGGGACTCTGATGGATGAAAATAAAGAGCTAAATAAATGGAGAGCTATTATGTGCTCACAGACGGGAAGACTCAATGTTGTCACGACGTCAATTCTTCACAAATGGATTTGTCCAATGTGATCCCATACAAAATCCCAGAAAGTTCTTTGGTGAGCATCAACAGACTTACTATAAGTTTGTTTGGAGAGGCAAAAGATCAACAGTTGGAGAAGTGGTACTACCCAACCCCAGGAATTACGGTAATCAAGACAGCATGGTGCTGGCAAAAGAATGGACACATGGATCAGTGGAAAAGAACAGAAAGCTCACTAATAAACCCACATAGAGACTGTCAACTGATCATCGATGAAGGAGCAAAGGCAATACAATAAAGCAAAGACAGTCTTTTTAACAAATGGTGCTGGAACAACTGGACATCTACATGCAAAAAAAAAAAAAAAGAATCTAGACACAGATCTTATACTCTTCAAAAAATGAACTCAAAAGGGATCATGGAACTAAACAACAACAACAAAAAATTGCAAAACTCTAAAACTCCTAAAAAGACAACAGAGAAGAAAACTTCAATGACCTTGGGTATGGCGATGATGGTTCGGACACAACATCAAGGACACCATCCACTAAAGATAAAAACCTCGGCTCTGTGAGAGATGGCGAGAGAAGAAAAAGACGAGCCACGGACTGGGAGAAAATGCTTGCCTTAGACATACCTGATATATACAAAATATACAAACGAGTTTCACACTCAATGAGAAAACAATCTGATTTTAAAAACAGGTCTAAGACGTGAACAGGCCTCACTGAAGCAGGCACACAGGGGGCAAACAAGCATAGGGAAGGATGCCCCACACAGGTTATCGGGGAAATGCAAGTTTAAATGAGATACCACTACATACCTATCGGAGTGGCCCAGATCCCCAAATCCGGACTCCTGACAACACCAAATGCTGGTGAGGACATGGAGCAGCAGAGCAGTCAGTCACCGCAGGTGGAAATTCAAACTGGTGCAGCCGTGTTGGGAGACAGCTTAGTAGTTTCTTACAAAACTGAGCACACTCCTACCATATGATCCAGCAATTGTGCTCCTTGGTATTTACCCAAAGAATCTGGAAGCTTATGTTCACACAAAAAAACTGCCCGTGGATGTTTATAGCGGCTTTATTGACAATTGCCAAAAGGGAGATGCAGCCAAAATGCCTTCACTAGGGGAATGGAGAAAGAAACTATGGTACATAGGGAATGGAATATTGTTCAACACTAAAAACAAGCTATCAAGCCCTGACAAGACACGAAGAAACTTAAATGCGTATCATGAAGTGGAAGCAGCGGATCTGTGATTATCGCACGTACGAGTACGTGATATTCGGGAAACAGCAAATCTATGGAGGTAATGAAAAGATCAATGGTGACCAGAGGTTGAGCAGGAGGGGAGGGGTGAATAGGCAAGGACGGAGGATTTTCAGGGCAGGGACAACACCCCATATACTGTGTTAGATACATATCATCTTACGTTCATTTAACCTACACAACACACAACACCAAGGGTGAACCCAAATGTCAACTGGACTCTGAGTGATGATGACGTGTTGATTTAGGTTCATCTGTTGTAACAGACATACCACCCCCTAGGTGGATGCGGATAATAAGACAGCTGAATGTGAGCGGGAATAAGAGGTTTACAGGAAACTCTGTGCCTTCCTCTCGATTTTGCTGTGAACCTAAATCAGCTCTAAAAAAAAAAAAAAAAAAAAAAAGTCTTTAAGACAAAACTGATTGCCGTTTTAATATGATATTATTCAGATACAAACTTTTAGGAATGAGTTGGAGTGAGCTACAAGTTTTCTTCAGCGGGCACTAGCAACCCAAGCCAATCTCCCAGGTAGATCTCCAAATGTCCAGGACCCTGTCGAGAGCAGAAACTGGGGAAACATTTTTAACCAGATGAAACAGATATCAGACTCTGGCCAGGTCAACAGGGTCACAGGGTTTGGTCTGATTTACAGGATTCATGGGATCAATTCCAGCTAGAATAAGCCACATGAAGTGCAGGCCGTGGGGTGCTGAAGAAACGTTTCCTCTGTGCACAAGATTAACAACAGAGCTCTTGGCCGAAAATGCTGGAAGATCGACCGAAGGCAGAAAAATAAGCAGATTGGAACTAAGAGCTTCTAGTTGATAGAACAGGGAAACAGGAAGGTTGATGGACAGGAGGAGCCAACGTGAGTTTAGACAAGAGTCTTCCTTTAGCAATCCAGGTACCAACGGTGGAGAGGAAGGACTCAAAACTCTTAAGAGTCCGCACGCTACCTGTGTGGTATGTTAGTAGTATGCGATCCCTGCGTCCCTGGAAAAGCAAAAATACACGATCGCTTTTGATATCAAAATTGTTCTACGTAAAACCATCTATTTGTACTGCATTTCACGTAGTTATGGTTCATCGTTCCAGCAGACCCGAGTTCTGGTCCAGCGTCCCTTCCTTCAGGCCGGAGTACCTCCTTCCACACTCCTCTAAGGCAGGCCAGCCGCCAACACCCACGCTCAGGTCTTCATTACCCAGGAATATCTCTCTTTTACCTCTGTTTTTGAACAGTAGTTTTGCTAAATATGGAATTCTTGATCTCAAACCCGTGGGCACTCCTCTCCGAAAGCTCCAGGCTGCACTGAAGAGGCAGCTGCGGATCCCCTGCCGACAGACGGACAACCGGGGGCTCCCATTCATTCGCATCTCTTTTCCTGAAGCCACGTTCTCCGTTTGGGTGCTTCAACATCTCTTTGAAAAACAAAACATGCCAAAAACTAAAAAATAAAAGATAACTGATAATATTTTCTCTTCCCCCAGTAATTTCAATGTGTCATCCCATTGCCTGTAGATTCCACTGTCCCACAAGTCGGCTGTCAATCTCACGTGTGAGGATTCATTTATTTCTTGCCAACTTCATGATTTTTATCTTTACCCGTCAACAGTTTGTGATGTTTCTACCCACGGCTGTCTTTGTGTTTACCATTTTTTTTTGGTGGGGGGTTGGTGGGGTGAGTTTCTTGGATGCACAATGTTTCTCAACACAGTTTGGGAGGGAGATCGGCCCCAACAGACACTGAAAGAACCAAATGTCTTTTCTTGGGAGAAGGCAGTGTGTGCTGGATTTCCCACTTCCTCTCTGGCTCTTCTGTGCGCCCTCCCTCCTGAGCCGCACTCTCTCTCCAGGTGGGGTCCAGACCACTCACTGGGTTTATTGAGGCAGCAATTGCATGCCAGCATGGCAAGGTAGCTCCACCCCACTGTGCCCACCTGGCCAGGTACAGCTGGAGCCTCTCCTCCCTTCCACAGACAGACTCCGCTCTTCCTGGGAACAAGAAGGTTAATACAGGGGCATTCAAGTTTACTTGCATCTGGCTCCCAGCTGTTCTAGAACTCATGGAACTGAGCCACACCTGCAAACGTAAATGGCATCCCTCTCCTCTACCCGTTTCTTCCACAAATGACCCTGCTTCTAATAAATTGAAAGCATCCTGTTTCTTTTTAACTTGTTTTTATCACAGATGCTTTCTCTCAGTTGCTTGCTGAGTCTGCTGCTATAAACTGAAATGTCCAAGGACTCACATCTGGGTTTTTTAACCTTCCTTCCTGAACAGGTGCTTCTACTGAGCACCTTAGTGGCTTCCATTCATCCCTCCTTCCAATTGTTTTTGTTGAATAGGTAATACACCGCAGAATAGGTAATATTAAATATTGCTCTGCCTTCGATGTCCTTCCTGTCCCTTTTAGAATGCTGACTCTGAAAACATCACCAAAATAATCTGGGTACACGTTAATAGTCTTCCCACTATACTTAACAATATCTTGGATGCCATTCCACAGAGTACTTAAAGATTCATCTGAATTTTTTCTTTAAATGGCGGCATAATTTTCCATTTCATAGATAGGTCATTATTAACTCAGCTCATTGCTGACAGCCTTTTTTTCCAGCTGTTGCCATTATAAACAATTCTATAATAGACAACTATAAACATGTCATTTCATACTCAAGTGAACACAAGGAAGTGAAATGCAAAGTCAAAGGCTAGGAGCATACTAAACTTTGATAGACTATCACATTTCTCTCTATAAAATTTCTTACCGCGTCATCTCTCACAAAGGAGGTGTCAAGATGCAATTTCCCGCCATTAGGTCGCAAAGAGCAAACAGAGCGCGTAGTGAGAGGAAAGAGGGCTCAGTGGTTAAAAACTTGGATCTGGAGCCGCTCTGCCCGGGACTGAGTCCTGTTTCCTCCTAGTGATGTCTCCACAGACAAGTCACTTCTGTCTTGGTTAATCTCGGAGGTTGGCTTAACGATAGCAATGCCTCCAGAGTCGTGGGGATCAAAGTGGTTAATAGAGTCGAAGTGTCTAGAAAGCTATCTGGGACCTGGTAAATGCGAAGCTAAGTATGCAATAGGTTTGAGGCTTCCCATCAGCAGACACTAAATTCCCAGTGCCTAACTAGGAAGACTTCCAGGGACTTTAGAGCAGGGCCTGGAAGCTAAAGTTAAAGGCAACATTCCCAGGAAGCTTGCGTGGATACAATCCATTCTGTGACTCATTTAACGTGGCTACGCATCCAACCCCTGTCTCTCTCTGTGATCAGCCATAAAGTTTGCAATTGATCTTAAGGGGAGAGGAATCCCAAAGAAGAGCATTTATGTATTTGTTCACACACTTTCTAGTTCCCTACATAGGATAAGCTCTATAGAGACACAATGTAGTCCATACTAGCTTCTCAATAAACATTTATCCAACGAATAACGAATCAGAAAGAGCCTCTGATGTTAAGGGACTCAGAACACCATTAGGAGAGAAAAGCAGATGGGAATGACAGCACGGAATGATGGCGATTAGTACAGGATGCTACAGGGCAGCCCAGGTGACACAGAGGTTTAGCGCCGCCTGCAGCCCAGGGTGTGATCCTGGAGACCCGGGATCGAGTCCCACGTCAGGCTCCCTGCATGGAGCCTGTTTCTCCCTTTGCCTGTGTCTCTGCCTCTCTGTGTGTCTCTTTAAATAAATAAATAAATAAATAAATAAATAAATAAACAAACAAACAAACAAACAGGATGCTACAGGAGCAAGTGTAAGACAAGGGTCACACACTAGACAGAGGTCATCCAAACCACTAAGGGCAGGGTGACCCATGCACGTGGGCCTCAGGGGGCATCTAGTTACAGGGACCAGCATTTAGAAAGATTTAGATGAAGCAGCAAGAGAATCCCCATGGCTCAGGGGTTAAGGAAAGGTTCCAGAGCCAGAAGGTACTACCCCTGACCCTCGCTCCACCTCGGGCACACGCTGCTCTCATCTAAACAGCGGGCGACTTTGGTACCTAGGACACTGTAAGGCCCACACAGGTTGAAGCACACGCCGCTAAGAAAAATGGCCCATAGCGGGATCTCAAGGTCTCGGAAAATGCGGGCCCTGATTATCACTGTTAGGGAAGGTCGTGTCACGTTTAGGAAATGCAGAGCGGTTCTGCACGGGGCTAGGGCCATGTGGCCTATGGCAGCTTTAAAGAGGCTGAGACCTTGGGGTCCTATTGTAAGGAAGGGAAACCCAGCTGGGACTTTGGGGTTGAACAGTGCCTCGGTGTGTGGGATGTTCCAAAATACAAAAGTTGAATTTGATTGAAGCAAATGTGTCATTATGTGCTTTCTACTCTTGTGTGAGCTGAATGAGCCTGCGTTAGCCCCGTTCACACCGTGCCCCATATACTGACACGAATCACATTCGTGTGATTCTTCTCCGCCTCGGCCACCGCAGACCTCAGACCCTCTGTCCCATCGGGCTACCTGCACACAGGACCCCTGGCACTCGCGCAGGGGCATTTCCCGGCTCTTTTCCAGGGCCAAGGACAGGGGTCACCACCTGCAAGGAGGAGAACCAAGGGTGTGTGAGTCTTCTGTTTTTACTGCTCCCTGATGAAATCCTTTTTTCTTTTTTCTTTTTCATCTTTCAGGCCTAAATACTTAGAAATTGCCCACAGGGGCTTCACATTCTACTTTCTTTTAAATTAATAGCTCAGAGGACTCTATGCTTTAATCATACTCTCTGCTCTCTTCTTAAACGTATTATTTTACATTTCCTCGCTCCCTCTTCCTGCCAGCTGCAAAGAAATTCCTGCCATTTATTTTCATTGACTTCTTATCTTCCAATCTTTGAGTATATACATTTCTATTAAGATAAATAACCACTTATCTTGACCTTTATTACCTACCTCTAATCTAAACATAATAAAGATTCTTTGTTATCTTAATGGCTCAAATATTAGAAAACCTTTCCAAATTGTGAAACCCAAAACATATTATTGGTTTTATTCATTCAGCAAATGGTTCATCTAGCCTCTTAAGAATAATACATTCCCCCCAGGGGCATCTGGGTGGCTCAGTTGGTTAAGTGTCTGCCTTAGGCTCAGGTCGCGGTCCTGGGTCCTGGGGTCCTGGGGTCCTGAGGTCCTAAGGTCCTGAGGTCCTGAGGTCCTAGGGTCCTGGGGTCCTGAGGTCCTGAGGTCCTGGCGTCCTGGAGTCCTGGGGTCCCAGGGTTATGGGGTCCCAGGGTCCTGAGGTCCTGGGGTCTTGAGGTCCTGAGGTCCTGGGGTCCTGGGGTCCTGAGGTCCTGAGGTCCTGAGGTCCTGAGGTCCCAGGGTCCTGAGGTTCTGGGGTTCTGGGGTCCTGAGGTCCCGGGGTCCCGAGGTCCTGGGGTCCTGGGGTCCTAAGGTCCTGGGGTCCTGGGGTCCTGGGATCCTGGGATCCTGAGGTCCTAGGGTCCTGGGGTCCTGAGGTCCTGAAGTCCTGAGGTCCTGGTGTCCCAGGGTCCTGGGGTCTCAGGCAGGGTCCAGCCTCACATCTGGCTGCCTGCTTAGCGGGAAGTCTGCTTCTCCTTCTCCCTGTGCCACTCCCCCTGCTTATGTTCTCTCTCAAATAAATAAATTCAAAGAGAGAGAGAGAGAATACATCCCCCATTTAAAAGTCCTGCCGTTTTCGCCTCCTGAGTGGGGCTCAGTGCGTCTGCACTTGCTGCCAGAGCCAGCATGTAGCCCCACTCGCCACCGCACACAACCCGGTCCTTCCCTGCGTGAATCTGCTCTACCTATTTGAACTGTGATAACTGTCCTCGGGGCTCACATCTCTGCACATCTGGAGACAGAGGCGCCAAATGCCTTGGTCCCAGATTAGTATTTCAAGGCCCTTGAAGTGTGTGATGAAGGCCCAGAATCCAGGAGCCCAGGCAGGCGGGATTACCGCACTTCCAAGCAGATTCAGGTTCCCCGCGCGCAAGCTCCACTTCTCTAATGCAACTCCTTGCACGTCCAATGATTTCCTGAGCCTCTTCTGTTCCCGTGTGGGAGCCAGAGCTCGAAGAACCGGGCCCACGTCGACAGCAGGGGGTGAGCGGTGCTAGCTTTGGTCTCGGACCCAGGAGTTGGTGTCCTCTGCCCGTGTCTGATATGCGGCGTCGGGAGAACCCACCAGTGAGGTCAACCTCAGACCCTGCAGGGCTCTTGACAGCGGCTGTAGTTCAGTTTTCTTAATTCTCTAAATACGGCTCTTCCAGGACCCGCAGAGTGGGTGTCGTGGGGAGATGGCTGCAATCCCATGTTCACCATGACGTCACTCACAACAGCCAAGACATGGTAACGGTGCAAGTGTTCATCCACAGATGCGTGGGCAAGAATGCCGCGGGGGACAAGGGGTGCACGCACACCCACGCGTGCACACATGCACACACGCATCATCCAGCCATAAAAAGGGAGGAAATGCGGACGTTTGCAACAACGTGAATGACCCGGAGCACATCACAGGAAGCGAAATAAGCCAAACACAGGAAAAGAAATACTACATCATCTGTCTTCTATGTCCTAGGGTCCTGGGGTCCTGAGGTCCCCAGGGGTTAAAAATGTGACAAAAGAATAGAATGGTGGACGCCAGGGACTGGGGGACACTGGGGAGACATCAGTCAGAAGAAAGAAACTTCCAGTTAGAAGTTGTAAGGATCTACTGTGCAGCAAGCGCGGTGACTACCGTGAATGATGCTATGTCGTGTACCCGAAACCCATTGGGAGAGGTCCTGAGTGTCCTCTATGCACGTGCACGTGCACACACACACACTTGGGCACACACACGGTGCTGGGTGTGCTGACCAGCTTGAGTGTGACGATCCTTTCACGATGTGTATATCAAATCATTGCACCGTACAGCTCACATATATAGTTTCCATTTAATGAAGCCGGGGGTCAGGGTCGGGGAGAGATGCCAGTGAGGGAAAGCTCCAGGATTAGAGCCCCCAGAGGAGTCCCGGAAACAAGCCAAGCCAGGCTGGAGCTGCAGGAAAGAGGACTGCAGCCAGCTCGACAGACGGGTGGATACAGACACACAGAAGCGACCAGGTATGTTTGACCATATGTAACTAGTGCTGTGGGAAGATTTTTACCTTTGCACAAAACTGATAAAAGAAAAAAAAAACTGAGGTTGGATTAATTATAGATACTTCAAAACTGAACAACGAAGAGGGCTCCACTCCTAAAATTTAGTGAGAAAACAATGTTGCAATGGAAGATGCACTTCTACTATGCTACATGGCTTGGAATAATATTTGCATATTATAATAACATATGTTCTGAAAACAGATTTAATTTTTAGTGGGAGGATGACAAGAGGAGAAGTATGTGGGTATGTTTGTGTTCGCGTGCACATAGCATTGTGAGCTGGGAAGGCAAGAGAGGATGCCTAAAATCTAGGAATTAAGAAATATCATCAGAGGCATTTTTTTAAAGATTTTGTTTATTTATTCATGAGAGACACGGTCGGGGGGGGGGCAGAGACACAGGCAGAGGGAGAAGCAGGCTCCCTGCAGGGAGCCTGATGTGGGGCTCGATCCCAGGACCCTGGGATCATGCCCTGGGCTGAAGGCAGATGCTCAACCGCTGAGCCACCCGGGGCCCTATCAGAGGCATTTCACATAAAAAGCAGCAGCAGCTATATGGAGATGAACACCATGAGGAGTAGGCAAAGAGGTGGAGAGCAGGTGCTTCGAAGCAGCAAGAATCATGGGCAGATAGGGAACTGTTTTAATAATGAAGCACCATTTTTGTATTTTTTAATTCTTCATTTGGATTATTTATAAAAACTAAATTCAATTGTAAAAATTCAGTTTGACTTTTGGATGACTAGAAGTGGTGTATACATAACCAGAAAAATGAGTCAAACAAAAGCCTGGCAGAGCAACAAACAGAGCCAGAAATCATAGTAAATGGAAAATAGAGGATGACAGTAATTTCCAGCAATTTCTCTAATTATAAAAGATGTGAATAGATTAGGTTAATCAATTGAAACAAAAAGGCTCTCAGATTGAATTTTAATAATCCAACATGACACTATCAAAATAAAATGGCACAGGTTGAAAGGTACAGGTTGAGGGGGATCCAGGAAAATGTTGACAGAAGGAGGTGATGTACTATTACTGACATCAGACAAAATCAGATACCAAGTGAAAACCAGTAAGGGACCTAGACTACTAAGCAAAATAATTCACCAGGAAATTGTTCCATTCATGAATGTACAGGGTCCTAACGGCCTAGCTATAAATTGTATTATGCAACAATTGATAAAACCACTGGGGGAAATTTAATACCCAATCACAGGAGGTGGTCATACAGCACCCTCGGAAACTAATAAAACAATAAAGGGTCGATAGAGCTAAAAAGGGTCGAAGGACGATTAACAAGCCTCATCTCAAAGTCTAACCTTCTTTTTTTTTTTTTTTTTTTTTTTTTAAAGTCTAACCTTCTTACCGAGAATGTTCACTCTTCTGACCCCAAAGGATGCCTTGACAAATCCCAAAGTATTGATCTTATATAAGTAATCTTCATGGACCATGATTCAATAAGAAATCAAGCCTCATCCCTCAAAAGTAGCCAAACCCTCGATTACCCCTCCTCATAGATGTGAATATTTACTTCATAAACACTTGCCAGCCATTATTCCAAGTACTCTCAAATATTTACTCATTCAATCTTTACAACAGCTGCTTTTGAGGAAGTTACTATCATCCCCCACATTTCAGAAACGAGGAAACAGAGACGTGAAGAGAAGGAACAGCTTGCCCCAAGTCAGGAAGAGGTGTCAGAATGAGACAAACCAGCTCCATGACTCCAGGGTCTGAGCTCTGGACTCTTTATCTCATACTCATCCTATTAACAAACATCTAAATAAACAGAGTTAAAGACATCATAAAAAGAAAAAAATTTAAATACATGCTACAACTATGATTTAACAGAAGCACTACAGATCAAAATAAATGAGGAATATCCAGAGCCACTCTCAGAAAGGAATTTATAGCTTTTTATATGTTTACTGTAAGGGGGAAGATAAAAGATTCTGATCCAAAAAAGCTTGGAAAAGAACAAAATAAACCCCCGAAAACAGAAACAAATAATAACAAAGTAGAATTTAAAATACCAAAGTAAACATGAAACAACAGAAATTCTTTTTTTTTTTTTTTAATTTGGAATCTTTGGAAAGATCAATTTACAACAATGTTCAACAACTATGATAAATTAGACTAAACAAATAAGGTAGGAGAAAAAAGAATACCAGGGCAGGCACACATAAATTATAAAAAACATACCTTGAACAACTTTAATCTATATGAAAAAGTATATAAAATGGGCAAACTCAGAAGAAGATATAAATTACCATAATTATACCAAGAATAAAAAATTTATTGGGATAATAACCCTACAAAAATGGAAAAGCAGCGGGGGGGGGGGGGGGGACAGGGAGAAAATCTAGCCCTTCAAAAAAACAAACAAGGAAAGGCATCAGGTTCAGAGCATAGAAAAGGTGTGAAATCTCCCCAGTATTTAAAAACCTTGCTAACTGCCAACGTTCGGTACCAAAAATAGGCAAAGAAGGGAAAGATAACTAAAAGACAATTATTAGTGGATAACGAGTAGATGAAAAAAAATAGCTAATTGAACCCAAATGGTGTACATGGTCTTGGTATTTTGCCTAAGTAAGGGTTTTCCTTAAAAATGTAGGAGTCAGCGCTAGAAAGGTCTATTAACGTGAATCACCACCCTAACCAGTGAAAGAGTGAAAAGCAAAGAACCGTATCAATGGGTACAGAGAAGGAAGCAGCTGAAAATTCAGGAGACTACTCGGTAAACTTGCAGACAGACCAGGAATAGAAGGGAACCCCCCTTCCCCCGGCGGAGGGCGACCGCCAGAAATGTACAGCCAGCACCCCCTTTCCTGGTGACCCAAGCACGAGAAGCATTTGAAAGATTATTTCAGCGAGCGAGTGAGCATGAGCGTGCACGCGAGTAGGGGAGGGTAGAGCAGGGGGGGAGGGTCAGAGAGGGGCAGGGAGGGGGAGGGAGGGGGGACAGAGAAGGGGAGGGACAGGGAGGGGAGTGGAGGGAGGGGAGGGAGGGGGAGGGAGGAACAGAGAGGGGGATGGAGGGGGAGGGGAGGAGCAGGGAGGGGAGGAGAGGGAGGGGAGGGAGGAACAGAGAGGGGGAGGGAGGGGAACGTAGGAACAGAGGGGGGAGGGAGGGGGACAGAGAAGGGGAGGGACAGGGAGGGGAGGGAAGGGAGGGGGAAGGAGGGACAGAGGGGGAGGGAGGAACAGAGAGGGGGAGGGGAGGGGCAGGGAGGGGAGTAGAGAGAGGGGAGGGAGGAGGAGGGAGGAACAGAGGGGGTAGGGAGGGGGAGTGAGGGGAAGGGGAGGGGAGGAAGGGAGGGACAGAGAGGGGGAAGGAGGGGGAGAGAAGGGCAGGAAGGGGAGGGCGAGGGGGGAGGGGAGGGAGGGGCAGGGAGGGGAGGAAGGGAGAGGGAAGGGAGGGGGTGGGGAGGGGCCCAAGGCGGTCCCCGCTGAGGCCAGCAAGGGCCGACCCAGCAGCCTGAGCCCAGGCCCCCGTGGCTGCCGCGCCCCCCGCGCCCCCAGTGCCCGGGGAGGACTCTCGCTAAAGCGGGGGGGGGGCGGGGGGGGAGGGGAAGGGGGTGGTAAAGCCCTGACCTCGGCCAGCGCAGCTCAGCGCCGGAGGCCACACGAGAGCAGATATAAAAAGACGAAAAAGACAAAACTGCCAAAATAAGCAGGTGATGTCATCAATGTATTTTCTCTCCTCTCAGAAAAGAAAGCCGCGAAGAGCCTGCAGGCCCAGGTCCTCCCGGCCTTCGCACCTAACCTCCTCCCCTGGCAGGTGAACGTCCGCACGCGCCAGGGTCGGGGCGTCGGGGGTGTTCGGCTCCGACCGCGCCCGGACTCGGGGCAGCTGCAAACCCCGCCCAGGAGGGACGCGCGCAAGGCGGGGCCCAGACGACCCGGCCTGCCCTGGCCCAGGGGACCCCGCGCGCCCCTGGGGTCCCCCTGGGTCTCCCTCCCCGCGCCCCGGCTTGGAGCCCCGCTGCCGTCCGGGTCCCGGCAGGGGCTGGCCTGGCGCTCAGCGAGCATCCCGGCAGGAGGGGAGGATGGCAGGTGGGGAGGACCGCAGGTGGGGAGGATGGCAGGTGGGGGAGGACGGCAGGAGGGGAGGACGATAGGAGGCGAGGACAGCAGGAGGGGAGGACGGCAGGTGGGGAGGACCGCAGGTGGGGGAGGACGGCAGGAGGGGAGGACGGTAAGAGGGGAGGACGGCAGGAGGAGGACGGCAGGAGGGGAGGACGGTAAGAGGGGAGGACGGCAGGAGGAGGACGGCAGGAGGGGAGGACGGTAAGAGGGGAGGACGGAAGGAGGGGAGGACGGCAGGAGGAGGACCGCAGGAGGGGAGGACGGCAGGTGGGGAGGACGGCAGGAGGGGAGGATGGCAGGTGGGGGAGGACGGCAGGAGAGGAGGACGGCAGGTGGGGAGGACGGCAGGCGGGGAGGACTCGAGGCGGGGAGGATGGCAGGAGGAGAGGACTGCAGGCGGGGAGAACCACAGGTGGGGAGGACAGCAGGCCTGCCTGCCCCCAGGGCTTCCTCAGGAGGGGCCCACTCCAGCGATGCCCTGGAGGGTGACCCGCAGAGCAGCACATGCTGCTGGGGGGGGCGGGGGCAGACGGGCGTCGGGCACCCGCT